>NW_015971552.1:514485-517427 GCF_000182565.1 Spizellomyces punctatus DAOM BR117
GACTGATAGATAGAATCATAGTGTGCAACAAGTATGACGCCTATTTACAAGATTATATACAAATGGCAAGCAAGCTACTTCTTTTTTCTCTCCGCTCAATGCTCTTCGACATCAGTAGTGGTTTCATCACGAGCAACGACCCGGCAACGTCACCACACTGCCTCCGCTTCGCAGCTCTTGGCTGGCCGCTGCCAAGTCTGCCAAGCGCTCCAATTCATCTGCCACACTAACCGTTCGCGGTGTCATTTGTTTATCCCGGGGTCCAGACGACCTCTTCTGAGCTGGAGCCAAAGGATATCGGGCGCGAAGGTCTGTCATGCTGGTCCCCGCGCTAATCAACTCTGGTGCTGCAGTGCTGTTTATAGATGAGCGAGGACTTTGAAGTACAGGAATGCTTTGGGTGGTAAGAATGGCCTGCGGAGTAAATTGTGGGTCGTCAGCGCTTTGTTGGTTCAACTTTCTGCTGTCAGGTGTATGAGCTGATGGGGATATGGCTACCGAAGTGGGGGCCGTGGAGGAAAAAGAAAGGTGTGGAGGTTTGAAAAACGAGCCAGGGACCATAATAGTTGCGGGTGCGATACTTGTGGTGTCAGGGTCGCCGGAGGTGTGTCCCGCTCCCTCGGCGGCCGTTGCCTTAGGCTCATCTTGCTCTCGCGTATTGTGCTCGGTACCGCGCCGAGAAGCGGGCAGTGCATGGTCGGCTCTATCCTCTACGGATCGGGAAATCCGCTCTATTTGCACCCGCAAAGCATCGTACAATCCCCGTTCCATCGCGTACATCTCCTCCCTCAATTTTTGGATGTCCCCATCAATCCTTCTGTTTATGCCAGTAGCCATCTCATCCAAATTCTGTTCCAACCTGACAGTGTCGATACCTGAACCTTCTTCGGTTGCTTTCAAATCGACTCTCTGTTTTTCGAGTATGTCGAGGCGTTTGTATACCGTATCTCTCCATTGCTTCATGATTTGTATCTGCTCTGCAAGGGACCGCTCTTGCATTGACCGTAGCTCCTTATGGCGGTCCCTAGCTACAGCTTCTTCGTCTGTTAGTAGTCCCCGGAGACGGTCGTTCGTGATAAAGTCAGCGTCAAGGTGAGCACGAAGAGCGCGTAGTTCCGAACGGAGATTACTTTCCCAATCCTCAAATGTTGACTGCTGCAATCGATTGTGAAGAGCAGTCCGTATCTCACTAATGTTGTGCGCCAGACGATCAATGTGACCTTGAAGTTCCTCCCGGACTTCGCCACGGGAGAGAGCGTCTGCATCTCGAAGTTCCTGTACTTTGAAATTAAGTTCTTTTATGCGTGTGCCAACAGCATGAATTTGGTCATTTGTGGTTTCACGCAGCTTGTCCAGCGACGTCGCTTGGTTTGTAATTGCCTGGTTCTGCTCTTCTGTGTGCTTATGTATTATAGTGCGGATATGCGCATCTGTCGTAGACAATCGGGAATCTATAGCGTCGAACCTGATGCTGATATCGCTTAGGCGAGTTCGAACAGCCTCAATATCTTCCTTTGTTCTGACTGAGGATGATGTTATGCCGTCGTCAATCAATCGCTTGGTGTATTCCTTTGAGGTTTCTATGGCTTGCTTCATGATCGCGAGTTCTTCTTCCATTGCAATTATACGAGAATGGAACTGTGCTTCTGTCTCCCGTTTGCTTGCCGTCGTGGTAATTGCCTTATTTATAGCCGCAATCGACGCCTGGTTTTCAGTATGGCGTGATTCCAACTGCGATGTGAGTCTCTTCTCTACTTCTATCATTTCATTTCGGGTATTAAAACAATTCATCTCTTTCTTCACATTTGCAATATGTTCGATAATCTCCAACTCTCTCGTTTGCACATCGACCAGTACTTTCTTGAATCGCTTTTCTATATTCTCCATATCTAATTTTGTTGCCATTTCCTCGTTGCTTTGCGAACTCGCATTTAGCATCTCATCTATACGTGATAATCTAGTATCGAAGGCGATTCTTATCCGCTTCTCCAACTCCTCCACTTCCTTTTGTGTCAGGCGTACAGAAAGGTCTTTTTTGAAAGCTTCAAGGGTCTGATCCAGCTGAACAGCTTTGATTTTAATTCTTTCTTCGAACTTGGCTGTAAAGTCGGTCACTCGCGCATCAACTTCAGACATTGCTTCTTTGCACTGATCCTGGACTTTGCGTAAACCGTTGATGTGTGATTCAAGACGAGTTTCGGCTTCTTGAAGTCTAATCGTGCATTCTTCTTGGCCGCGCGACAGGTTTGCATTGCAGGAATCTGACTGAGCTTTTAGCTCAACTTCGAAATTGTGCATCCGCTTGCGTAGCGCAGATATTTGTGATTCCATATCGTCAAGTGCGCGTGTTTTCGATTGCGAAAGTTGGTTGGCTGTTTGACTGAGTTCTGTCTGCAATTTTCCTTCGATCACTCGCGCATCTGCTTCGTGCTTGTGCATGCGATCTGAAAGCGACTTCTCCGTCTCTTCAATGACAGACTTTAGGCTCAATATAGCAGTGTTTGTATTTTCGTGATTCTCCATTCTGGATTTTATCTCGGCTCGAAGAACTTCCTCCATGGACTCCACTCTTTGATCAGTGGCCTGTCCAATCAGTTTTATTGATTGTTCCATGCCTTTCACTGCACTTGACAGGCGCTCTTTAAGATCTCCCTGCTGTTGTCGAACCTCTTCAGCAACTTTGTTGAGAGAATGATGCAATGCCTGCGATGTTTCCTCATGTGTGCGCTTCCATATTGCGGCTGTCTCTGCTCTTCGGCTCTGCTCCTCAGACATTGTAGCCTCCATCCGCTGCAGTCGATTTTTTATTTTTTCGATATCCTGTGTGTAAGCGTGCTCCATAATTCGGAGTTTTTCCGCAAGGTATGTGAATGCTTTCTCTCGCTCAGCCCGCTCCGACTCCGTAACCCTTGCAAGTGAGGTACACAGGGCATCCATTTTCT
>NW_015971552.1:517527-556943 GCF_000182565.1 Spizellomyces punctatus DAOM BR117
CGTCTGTCAACCCACGATGGCGAGTATTCTCCTCTTCACGGATTTGTTCTTCATGCCGCTGCTGCTTGCTAACCACTTCAGCAATTATTTGTCGAGTGTTTCCTGCATTATAGTTACCGAGGGCACTAATGGATGACTCTAGATCTCTTGAACGTCTATCTGCATCAGCCGCTTGGCGAGAAATATCGTGAAGGCTGACTTGTGAGGACGCCACAGATGAAGACAGTTTGTCCATTTTAGCACTGAGGGATGCCAGGAGGGTTTTGCCCGTCTGAAGTTCGTATTCGAGGTGTGTCCGTAGGCGGCGTTCCTGGGCAAGTTGGGACTCCAAATCAAAAGAAACGGAACCCTTCAAGGGGGTTTGGAAGTCTGGCATAGGAGATACGGACGGTAGAGATGGAGAGATGGCAAGGAGCGAGGTTGATGCGGGGAGATTTGTGGCATGATTTGGAACGGGGAGCGCGGATGCCGACGATTTGTCAATTTGTTGCCGCGCATCTGATAGCGGCATTGTCTCCCTTTCACGTCCAAGCTGCGGGGCATTGCTGATGTTGCCGTCCGAAGGCCGCTTGTTTGAGCAACAAATGTTACCAGTGTTCAAATTTCTTCAGAGTGCAGGGGCTGCATACCGATTTAACATTGCGCACTCCCAACAACTTCTGGTACTCCTCAACCTCATTCTGGCGGTGCTTCAGCTTCCTACAACGTAAGCATTGTTAGCAAGGGTTTTGCAGGTCTTATTCAAGTCCTTTTGACCGCACCGATCCTTAGTTTCCGCTTGTTGAGCTTTCAGAAAATCTTTGAGTTGCCGATCTCTCTCAGCCTTTGAGCGTTCTCTTTCATCGATCGCTGTCCAGCTGAATGACATGTTAAAGTACGGACGTATCGGCGAAAGTATGGACCTCGCAGGATCGTAGAAACATGTTGAAGTGAGTCATGCGCCTAGTGTTTTTCAATGACAATCGGAAAGGCTATTGAACATCCGCTGCTTACGCGAGTCATGTGTAAGCAGCTCTTAGCCTCGTGTGTTTATAATTGAAAGTATCCAAATGATACTTTATAGTACATGCACTATATCCTTCATACAGAAAAAGTCACCAACCACAATTTAAAGAGTATTATTGAAGAAGTAGAAAATCCTGGTCAGATACCATTCAGTCAATCATAGACATACATTATATTGCTTCTGTAATGTCCCGTTCTTACATATGCCCCATCATAAGAAATATGGCGTTGTCTGTCTAGGTGGTACCACTCGTTCCGTGTCCGGTACTGCGTTGAAGATTTTGAAGGAACTTTCATTGATCTCTAAACTCTCGTCAATCGACATGATCGAGGCAACGTTGCCGCAACGGTAACAGTAGTTTGGTGCGGACCATACGGTAACAAGATTTTCATCTTGGAACATGTACTTATACCCCTCTTGTACCAATTGGTGTGCTCGTGCAATAAGGATAAGGTTATTTACATGATTGAACTTCAACACACAAGAATTGTCAGTTATGAGCTTTCCGAGCATCACCATCGTCAGTTCACTCACCTCAGACGTAACTTTGCTCCCGAATAGCCATCCAGCCCCTCGCGGACTCACCGCCCATGTGTCGATGTCCTCTGGATCTGACCACATCAGATCTAAAGAAATAGATGTAAACTTCCAAGACTTTGCCACGGATGAGCGTTCAGAAACATACCACAGAAGGCGCCCTCATGCGGAATCTCTTGGCATCGCTGTATCGTTCGGATCTGGTCCAGTGTCCGCACATCAGGAGAAAGGCCACCATGCACACATAACACCCGCCCGTCGACAATCTACGATTGGTGTCAAATGGATATTTTGGTGGTAATTCTTGATTCTCCTCTTTTTGCACATACCGCTGCTAGTGTCAGATAATCGAATACAGAACAGCAGTATTTCCACACGTTTGCGTTCCCATATTTGGTCTGACATTCATCTATGTGACATGGATAAATTTTACAGGACGGTCGCTGAAAAAGTCGAGGCTATCATTACGCACCGTAAAATCCGTACACCTGTGTAATTTGTCGGCTCTCGTGATTGCCCCTCAATAGGGTGATCTTATCTGGGTACCTGGAACAGAAAAGATTCTTGAGCTCCGAGGTTCTGGATATGGTAGACAAACTTAGGCTGCGCATTGCTTACCTGGCCTTCAGTGCCAGTAATAGTGTGAACGTTTCCAAGCTGTAATACCCCCGATCCACAAAATCCCCCTAAGTAACAGGACCAGAAATGAGCTTTGCGTGTCCAGATATGCTGAATAGAACGGGTTTCCCACCGACCATGAAAATGTAGCTCGTATTAGGTATCTCCCCTCCCACTTTAAATAACTCCAGTAGATCGTAGAATTGACCATGAATGTCGCCACAAACCGTAACTGGTGAATGTACGGGCTGAATATTTGATTCCTCCATCAAGAGCTCCTTAACCTACGAAATTACAAAGAGTGCTGGTCAACAAAATGATCTTCGATTGGCATTCATCCACCAGTTGACATTGTCAGCACAAGCACCGTGTGAAATGCGCCAAAGACCATGCCGGACGGGACTTCTTTCAAAGCACGATTGTGCCCACAATAATGCACTCCAATCATCACAGCGCCATGTAAAATTTCTGCTGCCGTGGTTCCCTCCAAAGTTGGCACGAGACATTGGGCCCCTTCTCCACCGCGTCAACAATATATCAAAGTCCCTGACATACCCACCATGTCACAGAGTTTTTTTATGTCAGGTTCAGGAAGATACTGACATTTCTTCACTGTTTCGAGCCATTCATCCGGACCTGCGTAACAGCGAAGAATCTCGACGTAAGTTCGCCGTTGGCAGGAAAGGCCTAGGTTACGCCAAGCGAGTACTACCAGACATGGTTGCAGTTCAGATGTTGTAATTGTCGTTGTGAAAGGTGAAATTCGGGATACTCTTCCACACTGGGAGGCGACGGCTAGGTAATGTGCGAAAGACGTTGATTACACGGCAGGATCTTGTACGGTTGTTGTTATCGCTGGTCTTGCCGGCACGTCAGGGTATAGCGCGCAAAGCCACACTATGGCTGATTGTGGTGGCATAAGGTGTCGTCATGCCAACAAAATCTGCTTAGGTAAGGAGCAAGTTAGAGGCAGGTCTGTTTCAGCAGTTTCCTTTCCTTGTTGGCATCTATTCTTTCGCTAAGAAATTGGGACGGTCCATCATGGCAGGGATGGTCAGCTCTGGCTTGATGGATAGCTCACAAGGCAATGAACGATTGGCGTGTAAGAGAGTACGCTCGGAGTATTCCACTCAAGCCGAACCCGACATTGAGTTAAGGTCGTTATGGACTCCTCCACCCTCACCAATTGCTACGGTTGCCACCATTTGTCCCATTGCGCACAAAATGTGGTTCACAACACCAACAGAAGATCTTAATCGCAAGAGAAGTTTAGATGGTGAATCTACGCAACCACTACCTGCCCCTTCAACTGTAGATCTCATGGATGTGGATCTACAACCCCGTCCAGCACTTTCCATCCTTACGCAGTGCTTCAACCACGTACGCACCACGACATCTTCTCCCACTCTGCTTACCCTTCTCGATGACCTCCTCCGCCCGTCCCTTGCATCCTGGCGTGCGCATTTTAACCTTCTCTTCTTAACGGAAATAAGGCATGCCCATCCGGAACCCAGCAATGTCACAACAACCGGTATATTTCATTTAGTTCATTATCTCGAAGATATGAAAACACTGCAAGCTACCTGGCAAGCTGCGGCGGGACATTGGGCCTGGCTCAGTGGTGCAATTACAGTTGGAAGAACATGCGGCAGCTGGACGCTCTATCATAAGGTGATACAACAGCTTGTAGTTTACTGGCTGGAACAAGAAGGCATGGTCCATGCTGTGAATGAGTATCGAGCTCTGACGTGAGCTTGCATCAAGCATCTAGCAGTGTGGCGAAATCGAGGGTGAAGGTTAGAGCCGGATAGGGATGCCAACGTATTTGATTTAGACCATAGGTGCAACGACCTCCGTTGCAGTATAGCTCCCTGATTTGATTCTATCCTTATGTATATATGGTATATAGCATGATCTATCATTAATATCGCATGATAAATTCAGGCGGGCATGGTAAGGATCTGAAATTTGCATTCGTCCTCATTTGCGGGGATCCCAGGTGGGGTTGACCCTCAACTTCACACGGTCGTTGTTGGCAATGTCAGAAAAGTCCACGTACTTGAAAGTCGTTTCGGCGGCTTGGCTACCATCTGGATTCGTTTTATGGTCATCATGAACTACCAGCAGTCCCTGTGGGAATTTGGTTCCCAAGCCGGTGGAGACGACAGCAAGGCCGTCAGTCTCAGTCACTTCGTCGATATTGTTACCCGCCTTAACAGTGAAGGAAAAAAGATACTTGTGGGGGGCTTTCCTCTCATAAACGTTGTATGCGCTGATGCCTTGGACGGAGACGAAGATATATCCCTCGTCCTGCGGAGTCGAATTGCGTGTCAAAATGGTGTGCAGCTTCAGTCATTGCTGTGAAACCAACCTTTTCTTTGCCATAAAATAGTGATACACCTTCAACATCTGGAACCAGATGCCCTCCATTTGCAGTGTCAACGGAATCAACCAAGGTTCCCTTGGTACTTCCGTTAGGTTCAGCATCATACTTCCACAGTCCTTTGTCCTCCTCGCCGACGAACAACCATCCATTATCCTTGTCAGCCACACACCCCTCAACCTGGCCTCCATTGCCCGCTTTCCAACGACGAACCAGTTTAGATGTGAGGCTGCGGCCCTTCGCGAAAATCTCATATTGGAGGTACTCGGAAGTTTTCGAGTTGATGAAGACTACGACAACACGTTGGTATTAGGTTATGACTTCTTGACGGGGGTGTCCAACTCTCGTGACATACCATACTGCTTGCCACTTTTTGGACTCTTGTACTCGCAACTTCCATATACCTTAAACCCGTCTGGCGTTGGTTGCGTTCCACCTCGAATCTCCTCAAGCCGCCCCTTCTCGTTAATCTTCCACATACAGATGGTGTCATCGGTTCGGCAGGCCGCGATAGCAATGTCAATTTTCTCAGAATCAAATTCTAGGTCATAGATTACATCAACGTTGTCGGGCCTGCCAGCTGAGACGAATTGCAGTGGCTATACATAGGAAGAAGATATCAAAGGATCATCCAATTAGAAAACTAATCACTAGGATGCAGCGTGCACACCTTGCCGTCCAAATCAAAGACATGCAGACCTCCATCTGCCTTCTCTTTGGAGGTTGTAATCACGACGGACTTGGCCGTGTCTTTTTTGTGAATCCAAATGGCGGGATCGTCACCGTCAATCCCAGCAGGTCCTGTCTCAGCCTTGGGAACAATTTCATATGGAGTTTGCGGAGCCGCCAAAGGAGCAGCGCGCGCTCCACATATGAGAGGAAGAAGAATCAGAAGGTTGGTCAACTTGGTCATGATTGCAGTATGAGGACTTTTGGCGAGACAGATGAGGTTGACAATGCAGATATTTAAAGAAGAAACGGAGGAGGGCTTTGGAACTGCGCTTAACCTAATGCACGTGTTAGAAACCCACGTAATGGGGGGGAAGCTTTTTGTTTTTTTCTTGATCACAGCCGTCTGTGCCAATAAAGGACGACGATCTCAGCACGACATCCTACGATGTTGTTGGCGATCACAACATTCTGTTCAAAATCGACAGCGAGGATCTCATATGCACGTGGGTCTTGCCTTTGTAAGTAACTTGTAAGTTTAATTCACTGTTATCCACGTGCATTGCAAGTCAAACTCTATAAAACGTAAATTGGGGGAGTCTGCGCAGGAAATACCCGAAGGGACAACCCCCGACTTGCCCGCAAGGTCTGTCAAGGTGTCTACCGTAAGTTTTATGCTCATCCTCCAAGGGATTCTGGCATCCATATAAACATGTTATATATTTAGTAGCATGAATGATCAAAACAAACTAAGGTTGTTCTAATTTTGGTGGATACTATGTGAGGGATGTGATCTGAATCCCTAGTGGAGAACAGATGGAATTCTCAATAAGAAAAAGCATATTTTCCCTTGGGTCCCCTGTCTGTCTCAAACTGCACACTTGACCGATCATCGAACGCCGTTGCCCAACATGGTGTGGACATTTCCAGAGGTCGATATCGATCCTGCCGACTTCCCGGTTCCTTTTACCATTGAGTCCCAAGTGATGGTGGCAGTTGTAATTATCTCAAGTTTTTGCAGCAAAAGCACTCTGAAGCCCGCAACGCTAATCTTTCACTTTGTTCCTAAGGTCTGCATACCCTTGATCATATCCTTTTCTATAAATGGGCTACTGCTCTATGTCTTTGCACGAGAGAAGCCGCTATGGACTTCGAGCAATATGTTGCTAATGAGCATGAGTTTAGCTGACTTTTTGCATTCTTTGTAAGTGTAGATTTGATGCGGAAGTCACTATTCTTCGTTTTGCTAACCCTATACTCTGCTCAACAGCACCTCCGTTCCAGTGCTCCTCTGGAATCTTGCAGAAAATGCATATGTGTCGCCTGTAGCGTGCAAATGGCAAGGGGCTTTGGCTTTATTCACCGGATCCGCACAGCTTATAACTATGAGCACCATCGCTATAGAGAGATACTTTGCGATTGTAAAGGTGGGATGGAACTTTGAATTTCAACGGTATTGACAACATGGCTCACCGTTTAACTCGCTCAGCAAAGCCCCATGCCCACTCGAAACGTTCTTGCAATGGCCTCCGTCCCATGGTTCACGGCATTTGGAATCGCTGGCTTTCCTTTCCTTCTTGGCACCCTTTGTCGCCGCCCCACCAATGTTACTTGTGCAGCTGCCTGGTGGACTCGCGAAACCCGAGGTGTTATTTTCACCATCACCTGTTTCGCAATCCTCTCCACTTCTATGAGTCTGACAGTCCTGCTGTATTATAAAACGTGGTTGGTTGTGCGAAACCAAACTAGGGAGCTCCAAGATCTGATGAAGAGCCGAATTACTGCAACTACCGTCGCAACAGCGAGCACTGCAAACGCTGGCCAGTCCATAATCCAAACTCGCGCGATGTCGACGCAGGAGTTGCCTCCTGAGCGAAGCCGGCTGCGTCGACTTGTAGATACTTGTTTGGAAGTGGTTCTCTTCGTGATGAAGGGGGCGAATGCGGACCAGGACGAACATGAAGTGTCAGGACAAGGAACTGGTTCCCGGGGAAAGGCGCCGCGCCAACATACCACCCAAAGAAGACAGGTGTTAGAAAAGATAGTGTTCAACCGATCATTGCGGATCGTTGCAGTATTTTTCTTGGGATGGGCACTGTATAACGTCATGTTCGTGCTTGGTGAGTGATCTTGATGTTAACGAGATCCTGGTGTATCAATTAATGTTCTTTACCACAGAGCTAATTATGGGCAGACCCGTTCCACTTGTTATGGACTACCTGGCTCACGCCTTGGTATGCATTTCTGGAATATGCAACATGCTGATCATGGTAACCGACAACAACCGCTTTAACGAGGCGTTTCGGCGGCATTTGGGCGTGGGCAAGTTTCGACTTGAACGGAACATGGCCAGCGGAAGCCGGGATACCTTCGAAAGCCCGTCGCTAGAGAAGGTCAACGGCAAAGTTCAATCACCAGCGATACTTGTTGCGGGCCCAGGATCTATTGACTGGAAGATTGACGAAGTGGACGGAGCATAGATATCTGTAGATAGTGGCGTACCCAGTCTTTTTAAGCACGGGAACAAATTGACAATGATATTAACCCGGCGTGTCGAGTGACATATGTGTCGGACATTGGTCCAATTGCATCTGCCATCTGGCGAAGAAACTTAACATAACGTTTCCTGTAGAGTGGCATACACAACATTTTTGAGCACTCGGAAATTTTGTGAAAATGTTAACCTTGCATTTCTAGTGACGCTCCATATCTAACATTGGTACTATTATATTGGGCGAAGACGAGCTAGCATAACGTGCCTCATCCAATTAGATTTATACACCGGCTATCTTCACGTCCACATCATCTGGAGCACATGTCAAAGGTTAGGGACTCATATTCATAGCGCCAGGTTAAGCGATGCAGATAGATCCATCTCAGCGCACAGAATTCCCATCATGGAGATCAGAGTAATTCTAGAGCTTGATTTCTTGCAATATCATCATCGATGGACATTCCTCCTTGTACGCCGCGCACCTACCAAGTTATCCCGGTGGAAGCATGGTAGCGTCAACCTTCCCACTGTCATCTTCTACTTCAAGACTAGCTTCGTCTTCGAAGACACCATCCACAGGACTACGAGGCATGGCCATAGCACCTGAGAATCGAGGAACAAATAGATGAGAATGAATGTTGGTAACATTTTCTCGAGCTGTGGCGCAAGAAAGATATCTACTTACCCGACCGCGCAGCTTCAACTATGCCGTATGGCTTGAGAAGCTTCAAAAAAGCATCTACTCGGTCGGGTTTTGCACTGAGCTCAAGGATAACCCCATCGAGACTAACATCCACCACACGGGCCCCAAACAGACGGGCCAGCTCGGTGATCGCCTGTCGCTGCAAAGCGGTTCCTAGCAAAGGGGAGAAAGACGTCCGACTCTAAAGAGCCCGTTATATTAGCGTAAAGCAGATGATAATAAAGACCACCTAGCGGAAACTATACCTCGGGCTCCTCAACCTCCTGTCCCTCAATCTCATGCTCTACGAACTCACTCAAATGCTCATGCGGCACAGTGGAAACCTTTGCCAAAAGCAGTTCCCTTTCAACAATTCTGCCATGGGTATAGTCCAAAACGGCCCACACCGGCACCATGTCCTCCAGCTGTTTCTTCGCCTGCTCAATCACAACTTTCTGCCCATTCAGAACAATGGTCATACGTGACAAATCGGGTACCTCGGTCTTGGCAACCACCAACGATTCAATGTTGAAACCCCTTCCAGCGAGGATTCCCGATACATGTGAGAGAACACCAGGTTCATTGGAAACAAGGCAGTTTAGGACATGTCGAGTAACGGGCGCGGGGGTAGCGTTTGGTGTGTTGTAGAGGATATTATTCACAGCTTCTTCCGGAGACGGAGGAAATGGTGTACGGTCAAGAAACGCCGGCTTCTTGCGTCGTCTTCGGATGCGGTTACTAGCGTCGGTAAGGTGGGTTGATGTAGACTGAAAGCGGATAGAATAGCACGCCCGAGCCAAGGCAACGTCAGTAGAAGAACAAGCCTTGAAGGCGAGTCCAGTAAACAGCCCCCTGGACAGTGCACGATTTATTGGCAACATGGCTCTGATTCCGTGCAGGACTCTAATGGGGAACGAACCTCAAAAGCTCATCAGTTGGTGATCTTGAAGATTCGCATCACGTGATTATGGAAGATCTCGATTGTTTCTATAGAAACACCAACATCATCCAGTGACTTGCCCATCTGGACAATCAGCGGGTACTGACTCATTTCCATGAAGTGTGCGCTACCAAACCACCCTGCAAATTCGTTGATTTCGCGAGCAAAGATTGACTACTGAATCATACGGGCAATCAATATAGCAAAATATTCGAAACTGCAAAACACATGGTATTCAAGATGGTTCAATTGGCTGGGAAAACCCCGTAATATTGCATGTTATTTTACAAATCCGCCGACATACGCCTCTATTCGTCAGCCTCCTCACCCAACTTGCGCAAGAAAGCCTCTTTCTTCTGCTTAACACGGTCTTTGCGCTGCTTAAGGCCTAGACGCTGCTTCTTGAACCGCTTGAGCTTGTTCTTCTGCTCCTCAGTGAGAGGTGTGCGCTCCTTCTTCTCTGCCAAGGGGTTCTCGCGGATGGCTTTGTGTGCCTCGGTGTACAAGTCCTCGAGATCATCGGGTTCAACTTCGTCCTCAATGTAAGAGGCAAATTGACGTTTGTACGCCTCCTCATCTTCTTCCTGCAGGTATTCCATATAGTCCGCAACGTGGCGACCAAAGATGTACCCACGGAGAAGCTCTGCATCGATCTCCTTGCCATCCCATCCAGGGAAACGGCTCTCACTGTGGGGAACACGAAGACCTCCATCAGCGGCACCCTTCAACGCACCGAAGATACGGTGACCTGTGGTAGTGCGGCGGAGACCAGTGTCGAGGTAGGCGGTGAAAGGACGAGGACCGTCGTCCAAGGGTTCTACCTCGTACTTTTCTCCATCAGGCTCAGTCTGACCTTCGTATTTGCTGTCAAGTCCGAGCTTCGCAAGGACACGTCGGGCAAGAAGGAGACCAGTGGCGTAAGCTGCGACATAGAATTGAATAAGTTTCCATCTGTCAGGAGATTTGTCCGTGACAAATTGCTTTGTGATTCCTACCGGCAGCCCAGTTCGTCAGACCGTGCTTGATACCATACCGTGGCAGCTCGTGGGCGTAAGCGGCGGCAAGAACAACATCACCCTGGAGCTTGGCGTACACAATTTGTGTGATAATATCCTTGTTGGTGATACGGACAACCAATCGGTACTTGGGCGAGTTGTACTTGTTCTTGGCTTGGGTCACCAAACGCTTCCGGGCATAGTAGTCAGTCTTGCCCTCTATACAAATTGCGTCAGTTCAACATGAACATTTATTGAGACTTCAGACCCTGATTCGACGTAGAGAGTCTCGTGGTTCAGATAGGAGCGAAAGAAAAATGAATCCACACGATAGTTTCTCGGTTGAACTATGTAATCATCATGTGCACGAAACTCTCTCACGTCGAACTCGGGCCTGTAGGCAGCAAAACAAGGACAGTGCAATGCACCTACTCACCGCGCCTACGCCTGTACTTGGTCTGGTACCGCTTGTAGTACGCCTTGTTCTTAACGAGCTTGACGAAAGGCTAGAGAAACACCAAACAAAGGACTGTATAAGTGACTGTCGACAGAGAATTGTATCTTGATCGCCCTCCAATTTGCAAATCTGCTATATACGAGTGTCTTCATCTTGCTTCACATCGTCATGGGTCCACGTAATTCAGGGCGACAATGTGATCCACTTTCGTCTCGCACATCCATCCATCCATCATCCTCCATCAATCCATCCCGAACAGTTTCCATTCCATACGATCCAAACATCTCAGCTCCTCCCATCATCCTCCCTCTAACTCACCATCGTGGTTGAATCCTCGCCTGGAGAAAGACACAGAGGATGATCAATGCGGAGAAGGAAGATAGCTCTGAGGCCGAGAGAGTTGCTTTGTTGAACTTGCTCCTGGTCACGTGGACATTTCTCCATATATGGCTATATGCGGACAACATCATTGGCTGAAATCTCGTTATTTCTCGTCAGCGTCCTTCCAGTGGGAGGCTTAGTAGAAGACGAGGGCATTGGAGAGGCTGGCAAGTCGAAAGTCTGATTCTTCCTTTCCATCCATCCATCGGTGAAACATCCGAAAGCTTTTACAGCCTTTTGGGTCCATCGTAACTTTTCCGTCCATCAGATAATAAAGATGGTATGTATCTATGGGGCATTAGTTTATTTCTGGATCACCAAGGCACGGGCGGATGGATGGGTTATGGATGGAGGAGCAGGGAGAAGAGAATGGTACATTTGCATGCCGAACATGCAATGTCCGTGACGATGAGGATTCTTCGAAACGCACTTGGTATCACTGGGGAAGAAGGTGAAAGGTCGTCTCGTGGAAGGGATTACCTTCTCTCTATGGCCGATGGATTTGAAGAGAACTGGCATTGGAGCCCGGAGCTTGTAGAGTTAGGTTATGCCAGTTGGGAACGGCGAAACGAGGGTTGATTTATTCAACTCCCCACTAGGATATGCTCTGGTGGCCCTGTTAAGGGATTCGTATGGAGCATTAAATCCGGGTGGTCTCAGCGACCGAAGATCTCCAGTTTGGTGAATCCTCGCTCACCTTTACTGCTACCTCTGTAGGTTTTCAGCAGGTTCGTTGAGGTTGGCCGCGTGGTCCTCATCACCTACGGCCCGGACGCCGGCAAGCTTGCCGTTGTTGTTGACATTATTGACCACTCCCGCGTCATTGTTGACGGTCCTACGACCGGTGTTGCTCGTCAAGCAATCTCTTTCAAGCGTGCCACCCTCACCGACCTGACGATCAGCATTCCCCGCACCATTGGTACTCCCGCTCTCAAGGCTCAAATTGAAAAGCAGGACCTCCTCGGTCGGTGGAGCAAAACTGCATGGGCCCAGAAGATTGCCAAGCGTGAGGCCCGTGCCAAGCTCACAGACCTCGACCGGTTCAAACTCATGGTTGCCCGCAAGCAGGTGGGTAAAATTCACACTCTGCTGCCATTGACATGCGCCTACTCACGGTGAACATTCTACTTTGACACTAGCGCCGTGCTATTGTTGGAAAGGCTCTTGGAAAGATCAGGAAGTCGAAATAAACTCCTTGTATATTTGCTGAGGGCGTAATATGAAACGTGGACACCCAAAACAGATAGTTCTGCATCACAGTGCCCCCATATCTTAATGCCTGTTGGCTGTGTGGATGAAGATTCAGTGCATTTTCCGTGGGAAGAAAGTTACCCTTAGGCACTTCGATGTGCGATTCGTACAATTTAATTCACACGAGTGAAGCTGATATATGATACAAGGCAAACAATGTACATTCCCGACATTCTCATGTCAAGCAGCTACAGCAATACTCTGCCTCTCCATTTCTGCTCTGTCCAGATTCCTCATTGGCCTCCATGCCATTCTGACGGCTAGGAACTCTCGTTCTATAGCGCGAACCAGATCCCTGTTCCACACGGGACCAATGGTCTCCATCACATCTGGATGCATTGTGCTAAGTATATCGGAGGGTACTGGGATCTCGGTAATTGAAGGTAGCGGTAGTGTAGTTGTCGATGATCTGCGGCGGCTCAAGACCACATCGTTTGCTGTTGCTGGCGTTGTCGGAGGTCGTGCTTGGACGTGCGACACGGCTTTTGAGGGATTTGGAGAGGCAGCGCGCAGTACTTGTGGACTCAGAGTTGATTTCGGCTGCGTCAGCGTCGCCATGGATGGGACGTATGGGGCAAAGCGAGGCCCGCGCGGCTGTTGTGTTGAACAGTGCATGTTTTAGAAAATATTCTGTGTGTTTTGATCAGAATATGGAATGAGAGGTCGAGCGGCGCCTTTTATGGTGAACCGTGGCGTGTCTGAGTTGCAATGACGTCGTTTCGTTGTAAGGCAATGAGTAATGTCACGTGGCATCATGAATATAAACAATTAACCTCGCGGTGGGAGGAATACATATGGGATTTGCGAACGAACTAGTGAAAACTGCTCAACGTGCATGGACTATATAATTTGCCTGTAGCTCGAACCAGTACTGTTTTCGAACTCCTACACAGGATCAACGTGCCCCAAAACAGTATATTTTACCTTACTATTTCTGACCCATAACATTTACTAAAACTCAATGACAACAACTGCCCAAAGATCTCCGTTGCTGTCATCACATAACCCTGGTTCTTGTCCCTTCTCCTTTCCTTTGCGACTGCTGGCTTTTCCCACCCCCATATTCTCCTTTTCACCTTCCCAATCTGCAGTCGTTAAAGGTGGCACACTAAACCCTCTGACAAAGCCGCTACCATCGTGATCACATGCCGTTACGGGCTTGACGAATTCCTTCCATTGGGGGTGGGTCTTACCAGGGCTGGTAAAGTTTTGAGGATCAAAGATATAGATTCGGTAGGATATAGATGGTGATGTCTGACTAGGTGTCGAGGGAGTTTCACTCGGCATTGTCGTGGGCCCCGACGCGCGGGATGAGCTCCCGACTGAATGGGAAATATTTGAGAGAACTCCAGACTCCTTTCTCTTTCCTGTGCTCCCCTCCCCGACTCTGTTCCTCTGCAGCAACACCCTGAAAACCTCCCTGGATTTTCCCGCCTGCTCGTCCGCAGGTACGGGCTTTTGGGAAGAGTACTCGGATGGACTATGGTTCGACGGGCTGCATCGCTCCGAATCGTCATTATCATCCTCGGGTCCCAAAGTCAACAGTACCCGGTATTGGAGACCAGCGCACAAAACAGATTCGGAGCACATAATTCCCGGCTTTGTAATGTCGGTCCCTGTATCGGACACTGAAGGGTACATCGAACCCAGATGCTGTCCACTTTTACCAAGAAAGTAGTTTGCAACATTTTTGAACTTGACCGCAAACCGGAATTTTTGAAAGCCCTTTCGCGCTGCACTCCGTCCTCCATTCATCAGCTCCGCCTGTGTCCAGAAGCTTTCCAGGACGACAGCATCTGGAACGATGCCGTCACGTTTCACGAGCTCAAGCTGAGGAAAGGTCATGTAGGTGTAAATGACGGCGGTTTGAAATACACCTGCCATTACAGCATCTTCAGGAGTTGCCTGAGGGGTAGGAGAGAGTGCGCCCGGAATATAGTGCCTGTTAATGCTGCGCGGTGAGGATATCGGTGATCGGCCATGCGCAGGCACTCGCCGTGTTGGTGTACGGATAGACGTATGTGGGGCCTGTGCAAAATCTTCAACGGCTTCTACAAATTGCTCCTCTTCGCCTTCTCGCCCATTGGTTAGGCCAAAGGGGCTCTCGTCATCAGAATTATCCGTCCGTTTTCTCTTACGTGCCCCAATGTTTGTGGGCACCACCTTTTCAAAGAGGTTGCCGAAATAGTTTCGGAGACGTAGAACGGCATCGGTAGGACCTGCATTTCTCGTTAATGAATCTGCGCTGTTACTATGGTTCGTCGTATCCTCCAATACGCTAGCAGTTTCACTCCATAGAGACACCTCCAGGTCGTCATTTCGGGTAAATGTGCAATCGTTGTCGCTGAGAAACTCCTGTTTGATCGGAACATCATCTGCAAGGACCCTACATCCTGTCACGCGCCTTGATCCAACTACCCTCTTGACCAATTCATATCTCTCGAATTCGCTTTGAACACACAGCAAGTCACTTTCGAGCACCCGGCGCACCCAACACAATGGCAACCTGGTCAATACTTGCTCAGCAGACATGGCATGGCCCTTCTCGCTATCAGGGATCTCCTTAGCCAATCCCACATTGACAACTCCACAGAGGAAGCCTAATACAGCTTCGCTCAGTTTCCGGTGACACTCTGCAAAGAGCCTACCGTATGCGTGCTTGTGACCGTACGGCGAGCTGAGGACACCGTGAGGCCGTAGTCTTTCGAGTTGAGTAGCGTAAGTGACGATTGTGTCAGTGGAGAGTGTGGTAAGGATCGTATTGACGCAGTAAGATTTCAGGGAATGTAGCTCAAAGAAGCAAGCTGCTGGAAGAATCGAAAGCACGTTGAGAGGAGTTATGGATGCGCGTTGAGAAGCGGCATAGAGGTCTCGGAGAGCTGTCTGAACAAGGGAAAGTTACCCCATGTTTGCATACATCCCGGATGCTCGCCTGTCGTTGCTGATGCGTACCTGTACACCTTCTCTAGTCACCCTCCAATCTCCGCCAATCTCAACACCCAAAAATCCCTCAACAATGACCACCTCTCCACCGTTCTCATCCAGCAACAGTCGTTTAAAAAAGGGAGACTGCAGGAGTATCACTCGGTGTAAGCGATATACGTGATTATGGGATATTATTTTTACGTCGGAAAACCGGCCCGTGCGAACTGACATTTGATACAAGCGCAATATTAGGGTTGATACATTAACTTAAGAGGAGGCTAGTGAGACAGGGCGCGAGGACTTACAAGCATCAAGAAATGTCTCGGTGCGATCACATATGAGCGAGTGCTTTGTAGGCCTACCAGCCTGAGATGGAGAATGGTGACCGCTCAACATGCGTTGAAGGCGAAAGGATTATGATCGTTGGCCTGAGGGTTTACTGAATTGAAAAGCTAGAGATCGGTGCAGCTACAGCTACTGAAAAACCGACGGGAAATTGTGCTTACCACAGAGTTTCGGACAGCGTCCACTTGTCCGAAAGCGCGACCTCTGATGACGTTTCCAGCCTTTAGCTCGTCCCATTGGTACATGAATCCAATTTCTCGCCGCACAACTTTCTTCTTGCTGGGAGCCATAACAGGCTCGGCTGCCACATACCTTCTGAATCGACGTTCTTCTGTTAAATCTGCGGCGACACAAACGGCTGAACCGACGTCTGCGAACCGCGTCAGCGAACTGGTCAAATATGGCATCCCCGAGACCGAGCAAGTACAGTTTAGGAAAAACTTTGTGACGAGTATCAATTATCGGATGAAGATTCCTAATTGGGTTTTGGTTAGTCTCATGCCATTATCTTATGCTCGTACCTGCGACTAGAACTTGCCCTGTTTGAACCTGCAGGAACACTTGACAAAGGAGAACTTGAAGGGAACTGCCGACGTATGTGGTAAATGATGAGCAATGTACCTCCAGTGTCAAAGGGCTGTTCCTGAGATGCTCTGCAATCTTTCGCCAGAGGCAGTATGCTCGCTTCGAACCGGACGAGTCGGTCCCGGAAATATTCCGCGCCAATAATGAAGATTATTGGAAGAGTGGATACTCAAGGTAAACACTTGGGAACATGGCTTTCATACTGGAAACCGTGATCAATACAATCCACCAATAACCAAATTTCTTTGTTGACTAGAGGGCACCTTGCCCCCGCCAGTAATAATAAATCTTCGGCCGAGGCAATGAAAGAAAGCTTTTTGCTTTCGGCCAACATCGTCCCTCAAGACTATGACAATAACGTGTAAGCGGCTCCTCAGCTCGTGTCTTCTACATGAGTGTTATTTTGCTCATCTACCTTTAAGCTGGTACTGGAACCGTCTGGAACTGTATGTCCGGGATCTGACCAATTACTTTGACGATGTCTATACCTTGACGGGTCCGCTATGGCTTCCAGAGCCGATCCCAGATCCCACTGATAGGGCTCGCAATGCGTCTCCGTCTTCAACGTCAATGGCTGCGCACGCTCGACCGAAAAGAATGCAAAGGGCCTTCACGCCGCCGCCGCCTCCGTTGGATGCTTTACCTCTTCCTGCAGGGGAGGACGTGCTCATAAATCCCGTTCCATCTACGATCTTTCATGCCGCCGTTCAGCACCCAGATGATGTTCCCATGGAGCCGACAGACCAATTACAGCCTGTGCGCTCTCTCACGGTACGTCCATTGCCCGCGGAAACGGCGCCACCCCGACCACTCCCAAAGTACCAAATATGTTACCCGGTTCTCGGCGATACCCAAATAGCCATTCCTTCTCATCTATTCAAAGCAATCCTTGCAACTGATACCAGTACCCACACCCATCATTTTGCCGCATTTGTCATTCCCAATCGGCCTATCCCTGAAGATACTCCTTTGAAAGTCTTTCAAGTGGGAAAAAATGATCTCGAAAAGATGACAGGGTTCAAAGTCTTTGAGGGAGGGTTGGGGCCTCAAGGAGAGCTCAAAGACTTGTGCATTTCGCACGGATGCAGGATGATGGAACCGGATGAGCACAGGTATGTACAGGTTCTTTGGCCCGCCGTTCAAGCGAAGCAGAACTGACCGTCGTGTACGGTTCAAGGCTGTACTTTCTGACAAGAGATTTGAGAAATTCAAAAAAAATGCAGCGGGTGGAGAGAACAGTGGATCAGTTGTTACGGCAGGGTATCGTACCGGATCACGAGTTTATGAAAGTGTTGGCGGAGAAAGTGGACATGCTTGATCGAACGGAACAGGAAGTGGGTGAACCTAGTTCGTAACCCGCTGTCATTTCTGCGAGAGCATACGGTGTACGTCAGGCTTGATGATGCTTTTGTAACTATACTCCCACCATTGTATGGCATAAAGTAACGGATCGCTGTGACATCACAAGTTGTCGAGTCTAAAATGTGAGCACTACCAGCTGAAAATATAAGAACCAAAACAAATGGGTAGACCGAAAAACTGACACAAAGCATGGGATATCTACATTTTAGCAAATAACGTATGTAAATGAATCAAGGACGTCTAACAAATACAGTGATAAAGCGGCGACATCAGGAACTAATAATAGATAGTAGTGTGCGACCTTTGCATGCAAGGCCAAACGCAAAGAAAAGAAGTTGGTCATAAAGCTGCTCAGCTATGGCTCCGGAGCACCACTGGCTCTTCTGGATGTGGCTGTGGATCGTCCTTTTGGTTTCGCGATCGCCTCTGACGAAGACGCCCCTATTCCCATATTCGAAAGTGCACTGACGTAGTCTGCTCTCTTCGGACCTCTTGCCTTCGCTTTTGCTTTTCCCTTCGCTTTCTTCGCCGCTGCTTTCTCCATAACCTTGTCTCTGTATCTTACTAATTCCCGCACAAATGTGTCGCCATCGCGTTGTTCTTGATATCGCTTTTCGGCCAAACGTAATGCTGCGCTAAAGTTTGGGACAAGCTTGTCTGGAGACTGGGCTAAGAGGACTTTGAGGATCGGTTGGATAAGAGTAGTACCCGAGTGTACGATGCAACGACGGATGGTTTTGTCCGTAATCACTGGACGTTGGCGACGGTTAGTAAGGAGATATCGGGCGATATGAAAGGATTGCTGATCAATAGCATAGACAAGTAGTTCGGCCAACTAAACGTATGGATCAAAAATTAGCGAAAATTTGAAGGGCAGCTACCGAGTGACCAGATTGCCAACCTTTTCTTCTGTAAAGTCCATTGTTCGGATAAGGTACTGAAATATTGCCTCTTTCTCGGTTGCAATAAGGTGTTTCTGTAGAAGGCGAAAATGTCAACAATTTCTCGGTCCACGAATCACATGCGACGATCGCATCATACCAACGGATCCACTCCAGCATGACCGCCTGATTCCTCCGCAGCAATGTCAAACCGAGCACCTTCTTTCAGCAATGTTTTAACAGCTTTAAGGTCATTCTCCACGCATGCAGCTATGAGGGCTCGTCGCAGAGCGGCAGGTGACTTGGTAGGCTGCTGGTAGTTGCCCATATATCGAGTAAGCATGTCAACACCGGCGACGTAGTTCTCGTCCACCGCTAATTGAAGTGTGGCCTATAACTGACTGGTTAATCAATGTCGGACACATTGGTGGAGAATAATTTGGCTTTACCTTGAGTACTTCAAACCCCTGAGCTGTATTCCACCGCTCCAGATCGTGCTCCAGTAATAATTCCATGACTTCTTCTTGCCTTTGCTTGGTTGCTAGAATCAAGGCCTCCACCGCTGTGTGATGCAATATGTTACTACATTGAACCGCCACCATGTGATATGCTAGAACGTACTTTTTGTCATATACATGCGAGTTTCATTTGGGAAAAATGATTCTTCCCATTGTGCCGTTGCTTCAAAGAGCGGAAACATGGTCATATCGTATGCCCTCTCTGTTGCGGGACTTCCGCTGGGAAAGCGCTCGATATGTGTAGCAATGTTGTAGCGAAGGAGTACTTTGACAAGAGCCTTATTTCCAGAACTAACAGCCGTCAAAAAGGTACGAAATCCTGCTCAGTGATAATTGGTTATGGCGACGTTCTACAGATCATTTGCACGAAAAAGTCTGCCTACCTTCATTTGTTTTCAACAAAGGTAACCCGGTTACCATGCTCCATTTGCAGAAATTCACATCAAAGCGATATTTCTTAACGAGAACTTCCAACGCCTCCATCCTGGCTGCCGTCATCAACGAATTCGAGTGGGCGTGGACAGTCCAGGGAATAATCTCTTTAAAATATTGCCCATCGTTCTTCGCCAGGGACAAATCTCCATATAGCATTTCGCCGTATTGAAGCAGTGGAATGAGCAGGCTAAGTTTGTTGATATGCTGGAACCGAGTGACGCCTCGTTGAATGATGTATCTGCAAAATTGAACTCTGTCTAAGGTAGTTCAAATAGCACTGGTTGTTTTTCTGCAACAAACCTTGGAACTGGTGGAACAATCTTGAGCAGTAATTCAAAAGTGTCTGGGTCCAGTAATTTTGTCCATCTTAAGGCGCCTTGGAAAGCGTTGAGCTTTCCATACTTTCTAACCAACCAGCTACATCGCACCCAGCATTTTCTTCCCACCGTCCGTAGCGTGCTGTTTACTTTTATCAGCCGGGATGGGTCATACACAAACGAAAATATAGCTTCAAGAAGCTCTTCAGGAAGGTCGCTGAAAGTGGTGGCTTGCAGCATGGGGCGTGCCTTTTGCGACGCAGCTCGGCGAGAACCCTGCTGATGTTGTCGGAACATTCTCCCTTCACCGCAGGCCAGAGCCAGATGCTCTCGGTCAGTTTATCTGCCTGGAAATGGGGCTCTGATGGGCCTGAAGGACAGGTCTAGGAGTAATTTTGCGATAGGTGGTTTTGACAGTTCCAAGCTAGTGACAGATGCAGGCAACAGAACAACTGTACACAGAGGCCAAGCGACAGATGCTGGAACAAGAAGCTCTTGGAGACTGATGGCAGCTCGGGGACGGCAAAGTGCCAAGCGTTGAACGTTGTTTTTGGCGTGTGGGAAACAACAAAAAAGCGGTCTTTACGAGTACTCATCATCAAATGGCCTAAGCACATCGTGATGAATGTGGCCTGTGATGGACTGTGCCACCTGCGGGTTTTCAGGACGCTCTCAAAAGGAGACTCTGAACGCAATTGCTTTTTAATGCCGATGATGGCGGTTTGGAATTAGCATTTTTGTAGCTCTGGTGTGTGCCTATCCCATTGGCCGTGTACGGTTTCTTGCGTACTGCTGCTGGGGCAAACTTATTGTTGTCTACTGCATTCCTTGCACGAGCTACCAGCATCTCTTTTGATTTTCAGTTTTTCTTGAAAACCCTAGCACTTTTATGCTCTTGCCCTCCATGGAGGTTTTTTTAGCGACCATCCACTGGAATGCTCATATCATTGCAGTCAAACGTTGCAACATTTGTGATGATTGGGGAAGTTCTGGCAAGAAATATATCTCTTACTCTCGACTCCTCGCTGTCTCTGCCTCTCACCCAAATGTGACTTTTTGAAAAAGTAGCTTACTTCAATTTTGCCATCAACAATGTAAACACTGTCACCCTCGGTTGCCTTGGGGTGATGAATCATACCAATCAGCACAAGTATTTTGCTCTTCAAAAGGATAAAGGAAATGTGTGTACCAATCATCATTCTGGAATAGTACAAATGCATATTCCATGCAGAAAGAAAATATTCCAAATAAGAAATCACGTGGATATTCAATACTGTTATTTAGAAAAAAGAATATTCCTACTATTTGTTATTAGCCATAGGTTGTGAGGAGATGCCCTCAAATTACATCAAATTACATAAAATATGATCGGGCGACAACAGGAATTATCCTTGGGGAAACATTATTTATCATTTGGTGTTTGTTCTGCATAGAAACAGTCTTTGACTCCTGCAGTTGGAATATAAAAATACAAGGGAACGCAAGCATTCTTCCCTTGGTTTCATATCACAAGTATGGAGAAGCAAGTATCTCCACTGCTCCCAACAGTATCCAAAACTGTTGCGTATCGCAAAAATCCTGCATCTCACCGATATCATATGCGCTTGCCGGTATGGAGAACGCTCGCTCTCTTGCTGGTCCTTATCAACACGTACGCCATTCCCCGCTGTGGACTGTATCCTCTCTTCAACACCCAACTTGCTACGAGAAATTCGCAGTACAGACAAGCTGCAAATCCTACGGACAGTATCCCTCAGCAGCGTGAGTTTGCGCCAGCTGGGCCGAAAAGGTTTACTGCCGTCATTACGTGGGTCAATGGTAGCGACCCGCTTCACCAGCAGATGCGCTCAATATACGCACGGGAGGCACCACATGTCAACATGGTAAATCGGTTCAGAGATCTCGGTGAATTGAGGTACACCGTGAGAAGTCTGCAAAAGTTTGCCAGCTGGATCAAGGAAATTCTCATCTTAACGAGCGATTATCGGAACGTGGAATATGGATCCGATCGTGGACAGGTTCCAATATGGTTTGCAGAGGTGTCCTCTGAAAGTGAACCAGTACCTCCCGTACGAGTAATTCATCATGACGAGTTTTTTGCAAACGCTCAAGGGTCGCTGCCGACATTCAATAGTCTGGCCATTGAGAGCCAATTGGGGAATTTGCCAGGGCTCGATGAGGATGTGAGTGTGACCTGCTCCACTGTACCGTCCGCTGATCCCATTGCTGAACAGTACTCTCGCAACAGATCATGTTATACTTTAATGACGATATTACCGTCGGGCAGGCACTCCAATCATCAGACTTTTACTCTCCCGAGTCCGGATTTGCTTTCGCCATTCAATCTGATCTGCAGGTCAGCGCCTTTGACCGGCCGCCTCGCATTGAATCTTCTCAAGGAGAGTGGCCCGCTCTTGACTGGTCCAACTATTTACTCAGTGAGTATTGTAATGGAATCTTGGCTGTTCTGCTCTCAAGCCTAACTGTATCATTTTACTCCAGGTCAAAGATTTGGCAAACGACGACGGGGTTATGTCGCTCACAGCGTTAAAGCCTTTGCGACCCCTCTATTACAAGAACTGGCCTCAGATTTCCCCTCAGCCTTCCGACAGACGTCTCATCACAGGTTTCGCGGCATCGGTCACGACGTACACACTCCTTTCATGGCCGTGCACTATGTCCTGGAAATGCATCGCGAGAGTGTGTTGAAATACTTTGTAAATAACGTGCTAGATGAGAACGGAGATGGTGTTGTGGATGATCAGGAAGTGGAAGCATTGCAAAAATTGTCCTGGGACGCAGACTTGGTGAACGGGAACGGAATTCCTGTGCGGGAAAATCGGAGGACATGGGACTCGAGGAATGGCTACCCCCACATGACAGTCCAGCCAGAGGCAGGGAATGCATGGACATACACTGATGGCACCCCACCTTCCCTCCGCAAATGCAGCTTTTCGCTTAACGTTTGCCTTCCGTCAGTGAGATCAGCTCAAGCGATTTTGCGCCACATTGGCCGCGAACACATTGCTTGCGGAGACTGCCTCCTGAATACCATGGCCCGAGCTTCGGGCGACGCTGGAATCGACTCGTACCTCGTGCAAAACACCAAGCGCAACGTCAGCTCAAATCCGCTAGCTGAAGTCTCAAAATACAAATATTCGCTTACCTCACTATCTCTGTCCTTCCTGAAGCTCGAAAACGACGACTGCGCGACATGGAGATCTATGGAACTTCTGGCGGAAAATCCAACCGCAATAATATGTTTGAATGACGATATTGGCAGACCAGGTGCCGTGAACGGCATAAAGAGTATGCTGGAAGTGTTCTTTGCACGTCTAGGATTGAAGAATGACGGAGCCGCCATCAAAGAATTTGACGCATGTGCGCCAAGGAGTCGTCCAAGGAGACCTATTCTCAGCGATTTTAGTTAGGACGATTATGTACCGACTAGCAGCACTAGATAGTTTTGCCTGCCATTAGACGCATGCAGTTTACCCTTATCCGTGGAATAAATACTTGCTCGCTCGCAACAGGCACAATGGTTGCAAAGAATGTATGGTCGCTTTTGGGTCACTTTTCGGGTTGAATGGTGTGCACAACCTGAATCAGGAGGGCAATGAGCTACATCTTGTGGATTTCGTCAGTGTGAAACGGGTTGCATACCGTCGTCTTCTTCCCACGTAAGACCCTGGCCATCCTTTTTGTGTTGGCCCACCTGCAGATTGACCGGTCCGAAAAGCCTGTCATTCCAGCCAGAATGAGGTGACCGGCTCGTCTTTGCATCACTTTCCAGCCGTAGTGCTCATTGGCCTGAAAATTACAAACTTAGGTCACCAAACTTAGATATACCTAACCCTAACTAGCGTTCGGTGTTCGTGGAATGGTTTGCTAATGCTCCACAGTATCCGGACGTATCCTTCCGTGATAACTTTGCAGCATCATAAAAGGAGCTTAATCCTACTCGTGCTTAACAATGGTAGATGCCTCTGCACCAATGCTTCGAATCAGCGAATTACGGTGTAGTGCTTAGGCTACTATAGATAAACCCTAAATACAAGCAGGGCCGGTCAAACCACGGGTCTTGAGGGAGAACCTGGCCGATCACGCTTTCTTTTCTTTTCACTTAATTCTCGCAAGTGGACATGGCAACCCAACACTTTCAGCAACTACAAATGGCATATGAAGGTTTTTTTTCTTGCCACATGTCGACGGCGGATAGCCAACAGACCCGAAGGGCTTTGCCGCTCGCGGTCATGATCTTATCTTTTTTGCCCTGCATCAATTACTGGCTCCCTATTCCTCGCCAGATGTATGCCGTGGGCGAATGCGAACCACTCTTTGCAAGCGCAGCGTCAGAGAGAAAGACATTGAATTGCGGAAGTGAGGGCCCGTCTGGTCCGCTGGCATTATAGTGTACCGATACGACAAATGATCCATAGTTCTGCGTTTGTTCTCCAGGGATGATCGCGACGTGATAACGTGTCGGGAGCGAGAGGGTTACCCCGAGGGTAGCATCTGAAGATATCCTGAGCTTCTGGTGACCCTTGGGTGTAGCCGTGCGGGAAAGGGGGAGAGAGTAGGTGGAGTCCTGCTTTGGGGAGTCCATCTTGGCTGGCAGGATTCCTCTGCGGTCTTCGTTTGTCTTTGGACACCACGTAATGGTTGAGGGTTGAAGGGAGAGGTGGCAAAAGTGGGTGGAGTGTCAGGTCGAGAACTCTGTTTTTTTTCTGCCAGCGTCTGGGGGCTTGATAGTACGCCAGGATATCGTTTGGGTCGCGACCGATGATGGCCATGGGATTTGACACCTCCAGATGACCGACAGGAGCCGAGGCAGTCTGGTTAGCAGGCCGCGGGGCCGTGGCGACCATCGATGCGTCCCCATGTTAGTGAGCATGGTCCTTGAGGAAAACTCCTCAAAATTCCAATTGATAACATGTCGCTCTTTGAATAAACTGGGAGTTTCCCGCACTGCTGCTATACTGAGAAACGGGGAGACGTGCGGGAGGAAAAGAGGGACGTGTTAGCAGCCAGCGGCGTGAAACGGCGAGGTTTCCCTCACCGTTGGAGGTATGAAATACTGCTGGTGCTGCCGACGGGAAGGTGAATCAATTTGGGGATGATCACTGATCTACCGTTGATGATGAGAAAGATCGCACATTTAATAAACTCATTATTACCCGTTAACGAAGCATAACGACATAAGTTTGAGTCAGCGAATGCGAGTGCGGTGTTTACTCCTAAAGGAAAATGTCAGACATGAACGCAACTGAGCAAGATATTTGCAAATATGGACAGTAACCCAACAAAATGTTCCTAAACCGCTGGCCGATGGCACATTACCGGCAATATCCCAACGTTCACAAAGAGCCAAAAAGACTAAAAGTTTCTCCCAAGGCACTGTCTTGCAGATATTGTCTAACTTTGCCTCTCAATTTTTGGACAATATCAGATAAAGACTCTCTCCGCGCGAGATAAAAATGCTACCGGCCAAGAAAGGTTTAACTACGGGCCTAGAACGAACGATATCAGCACAGGGGCGATTCCCCAGTCATCGAGCGCATCTATCGTCAACTGATTACATGTCGTATCTTGGATGGCAAGAACATCCCTATCCTCAATGCAACCGGAATGACTCCGTTGAACATTATACGAATGGCTATCAAAAGATAGGGATGGATACCAGTGTTGATTGATGGCGGGTGAGGAGCTAATCTGCAATATGCTGCAAGTGCCCATATCCTGCCGGTACCACCTGTGAAGCGATCAGTCGTTACGCAATGAGTTGATGTTGATGAAGCGGGCATTGAGCACAGGGTTGTCAACATTGCCAAACATCCTAGAGTAATAAGCACAGAACACTGTCGGTGGACGCCCATAGATGTTGCTATAGGTGCTGGCATAACATACGCACATCAGAATTCAGAAAAAAAGTGGATGTATAATTATGCGATATATGCGTACAATCACCATGTAACTAGCCACATAATCCTGGAAGAACCCAAAATTTGGGACTTTAAGGAATCGGGTGTGATCAGCCTCTTAGTTAAAATCATGAAACATAATACTTGTCCTCTAGAGTCGCCCTAAGGAGCTGCTTGTAGATATTCCTGCTTCAGCATACACAGAACTTCCTTCGCGATCACACCGAGGGGTTTCCATTTGGATTCAGTCGAAGATAAATTTGTAGTATAGGGTCCCCCACCGTCCAGAACGCTTCTAGCTTAGGATCGATACCGCAACATTCAAAGTCTAGTTTAAATCTATTTTCTTCTATTCAGCGCAGCAACTATTGGTGACCCCATAGGTTTGAAAAGGATTGATCTTGAATCTGGGAACTGTCATTGGCGTTCTCCCAATAGTTTCATCACCACTTTCTCTGTATATGTCTTTAATGCAATCGAAGATATATTTGCTGTTTAAAGAGATTCACAGAAGATTTATTGGTACAGACACTAGAGCAGGGCATATTCGTGACTTCGTGACTTCACAGTCAGATAATCAGTGCCTGTGCCTGAGTAGAACTAATGATGTATGGTGAAAATATACACAGATGCGCTATATGCTTTTCTACTACGTCTAAATCTATGGTTATACTCTACGCACACTATCTAATATAAGGTATTGGCGTTCTCTCATAATTGATGAGATTCTGCGTGTCAATATAAAGACCCAGTCTAAAAATTGTCGGTGCTATCCCATGACAGATTGCAATTGCCTTTGGCAGGCTTTGAACCAAAATCCATGAGTACGGCGCCATCGACGACTTTGTCGATGGGAGAACCAGAGTCGTCAGCGGTGGACTTTGTGGAGAACTTGAAAAAGCCTGCCTTTTTTGAATTCGTCCGCCAGATCTCAAAGTTGCAGTCTGCCGGGCGAAATGTTGGATCTTTGAATCTTCTGAAAGCCGTGTTGGGGATGTTGGAGTCCGAAGGAGCATCTTGTAATGCCGGACGTTGTATGTAAGATCCTTTGAGAAGGCGCCACGAGTATAACTAATATTCACGGTATCTTACCAAGAACGTATATGCGTAAAGTATTGTCGGCTCTCACTTTGAAGTGCTCCTGGATAATCCAGAGAATGAATTTGACCGCGTAGGGATGGTCCCCGTCAACCCTACCGCCTCTCCATTTGCCAGTGATCACAAAAACATCGGCTACTCATGCAGATTAGTATTGCATCAGGCGGTAGTAGTCAAAAGCGTCCGACAAGGTTCAACCTACCGTTTGTAAAACCAGAAACATCAGCTCTACTGCCGGTGTTTTTACTGCCGTGGTGAGCAACCTTCACCAAGTGCGAATCTCTCCCGGTTGTAAACCTTGCGAAACTTTGGGCAATCACATCACCTGTCAGAAGCAGTTTCACAGCTCCAAGATGAGGCTGGGTGACAATGCTGATATCTGACCGTTAAAAATAAAATGCAAATAGTAAGAATAGCTCCATTGACCCCGAGGCACAAACTTCAGCCTCTCACAATTTTTTAGAGGTGCCACGTCGAGTTTGCTATCCGGGAGCTCTCTCTCATCAAGAGCGACAAATGGGCTGCTTGAACATACGGGTGCAATTCCTAGGGGGGCATTTTCTGCCGGCATGCATTGTTCATCTGCAACATAACTTGAGAAGGATCTTGTCACAAGGGGCTCTTGAGTCGTGACCCTATCAGGTCTAGTGCCTCCGAAAGACCGCCTCCCATATATGTCGGTAAGCTGACGGGTCGGCGGCCACAAGACATCGGTACTTCCGGAAACTGCCAATCTAAAACTTTGACCAGGAGGTCGACCGCCGACATAACCAGGTGAAACTTGTAAACCATTGTCGCTGGAGCGTTGCCACAGCTCAAACAAAATGGATGTGAAGGCATGGCCTTGCTTTCCTGCAGAGTCAGGATTGACCAATGCCATGCTGTCCACCCACGGCTCGTTCGGAGGCGTGAGACCGGCAGCAGTAATGATATCCCTCCATTTTTTCTTTGTGTCAGGTAGTCGAAAAGTCTTTGCTTTGGGACCAATGAGCGGAACTACGGAGTGGGCAAGGAAATTTACAGCCTTTGTGTAATCGTTCTGTCGGATGATGATGGCTTAGAGTCGGGAAGCTAACCATTCTAGAATCAGCGTCCATTCTACTTACATGCTCGGTCGCACTGACGATGGTTCTCGTTGATATATCCATGGGGTTATTCCAGGTCATTGGAGCTAAAGGCCGAACAATAACAGATTCATTCAGCAGACTGTGGAGGTCGCTATCCTTTTCAGGACCCTACCTTGAAGAGGGACCCAACGTCCCCTAGGTCCGAGATTGTCACCGCCAGATCTGAGTACTTTCAAAAACGACGCAAAGTGATCTGAGACATATCTTGAGCAATTTGTGCGGTTGCTCCCAAACTCAGAAGACTACGTTACCTTCGTCATTGTGCGTAACCATAATCTGCAACGTATGGGGTCAATCGTATGTAAAATTGAGAGAATTCATGGCAAGCCGCAAATGGGACCATCCCATCCCCACCGTACCTCATCGAAATAGTAGTCCTTTTCGGTACCATCAATAACGATAGGTCCAAGCTGTTGCTTGAAGACCTCAGTTGATCTCGTGTGTGTTTTACCTCCGTCTACCCAAATGCGACGTCTAAATCAGAGCAAGAAGCGATGACAATACTTTCTATGAGACGGAGAACTACACAACTGCTCAAAAAAGGTTGTGGTAACTGACCTTTCCTTCAGCGTGCACGCGTTGGGATAGGCTTTGACATTAGTACTGCTCCATACGACTGGCACCCCATTTTGCATCAGGTTCTGACATTCATATCGGACATGTTCTTGGACCATGGAATCAGCTTGTCCATCATTGACGACATACAGGTTGATCCACTCAACCTCTTGAGGCACTGGTCTTCTAGTGACAGTGACTGTCACCCTAACGCACAACAACCCACGAAACCTCTTCAGAAACGGTTCTCCGTTTGGATCCTTGTCAGCGTCCTCGTAATCCTTGTCGGGATCATCTTCACCTGGGTCCTCTGGCGGATCGGGGCCGTCTTCAGGTGGGTCATCCGGATTGTCGGGGTCTACCGGGTCATCATCTTCAAAGTCTGAGCGAGATCGTCTGCCTCTGGTCGTGACTGCGTGTTTGACGCATCAGGACTGCAAAGAAAAAAAGTTTCGAAAGTAGGGGCTACCATGGTCTCTAACTTACGAATTTGATTCTGCTCATTTACTCCTGTTGAAGGATTACCGTTCCAATAGCCATTGCTAGGGTTAAGGCCTGTCGCAGTCGCCCGACCCAAAAGGTCTTCAGCCACCGGGACCATATTGATCCCGCGAGAGGCAGTGTATATGTTCATAGCAGCAAAGGCTGCAAGACCTTCAGGATTGTCCAGATATGCGCAACCCCGCACAACCTCGCGCTGGGCTGGTTTTGATTGCATGCATGAGCCTATCACCACATTTTCAATATAATCATCAAGCAAAACGTCTTGTACCTGTTAAACCTGCTGCCAGGTACTTTCTCAATTTGACAACGGCAGTATCAAAGTCTCCGACGTTGGTGTAATCGGATATCATGCTGTTAATAAGCTGAGGGAATACATCCACCACGCGCCGCAAACAGTTCCCCATAACCATCAGCGCCAGGCCTACTTGTTTAATTGCAGCGTCCCAGCGGCCGCCTGTATCGCACGTATCCGAATTATACATCACTTTCAAAGTTTGAACAATGTCACGGAATGTAACACCTACATAACGAAAAGATCAGTTTCAACAATGTCCTAATGACCCTTGATCTAATACCACCTACATACCGCCGGCAAACTCATCCGAAGCACCTATGGAGAAAGAGCGATATGAGCTCGGAAGAGGTGGGCCAGGTGGGAAGCGTGAAAACAATGTCATTACCCTTGCTATAAAACGTAGTTGCAGCGTCATTTCGCTCGATGGCAACCGAATCTGTCGTAGAAATGCGGCAAACGGCCTTGTTGGCATCGTCCTCATTGGGCATTACCGAAAATGCCGAGCAACCCGGTGAGTGGACGCAAAGTTTGGCGCAATCCGACACGGACCCAAGAGGTTCCTCAAAGGAAGAAGCTGCCGCTAAACTTCCGGGAACCGGGTCCCGGAACTTTAATGCCTCACAACAGCATCCTTCAGTAACTTTCCAGCACAGCGATGAACACCAAAGAAGTGGAAAATCCCCACAACCGCAACTCCCATCACGACCAATGTCGACGCATGAATTGCCATCTGAAAAAACTGGATAAACAAATCTGTCTGCGTACGCTAAGCGGAGCATGGAAACTCACGAACTCGGCGACCGTCGTGTGAGCAGGTATGACTAGCCCCAGTTGATTGAAAGCCGCACGAATCGGACCAGTACAGTAATAAGGAGCATTTAGGAGCTGGTTGATCGGTGGACCAGACAACAAAATCCACTGGCAGCAGATCCCCTGACGGACCAAGTTCTATGATAAGAAATGCAATCAAGCAAGACAGCATAACATCATTCTTTTCCTATACCCGTTGATCGAAGTGTTTCAATCGGATGTCTGAAATCCTCTACAAACCAAGTAACAGTGCCCGCCAAGGTGAGAACAAAGCTAACCAAGTCGAATAATGAAGATGTGTAGAAGCAGGGTTAATGCACCGACCGGAAGTGATGTCGCAGGAAAAATAGTTGATATGCAGCGCCGTTAAAATGATACTGAGAAGCACGGTCAAAACCTCGACTATCAATCAGGATAACGGTGAACATAAAAATGGCAGGAGATAAGACGCAAAATTCTGTCGCAGTGCGATGAAATGTTCTATACACGAATAATATCAAAAAGGAACAGCAAGACCTACCAAATATTTCCACAGCAGCAATTGGAATACCAACGGGACCAAGGACGACACCACCGATCCGCAACGCAGTAAAGACTATCCTGGCGCCGCCCCTGATCACCGCTTTTAGGACGGCAAGGCCTATTCTCTGAAGTTTAGGCATTCTTGCTGGCGTCAACCTGCTTCGAGAGGGGCCGTCGAGGAGTTCATAGGGCCAGTTTGTCATTTCAAATGAGTCGGCACGCGCAATTAGCTCGTGCGTATGGGCGGCGATGACCGTACTCATCTCGATGGGCATGAAATCGCGCTTGGTAAATTGGCTGGTATCGAAACAACTGCAAAGATCTTGGGCCTTCGCGGTGGAAAGACATTCCAGGGAACTCAAGATGCTGGCGTGTTTCATGCAAATGCTCAAAGCGGCTCGAAGCTCCAAATCACAGCTGGAAGGACCCAGTTCTTGAACCTTTCGGTCGATCAGATCGCAAGTGGCACCGTACACGTCGTTGTTCTCGTCTCGCAGCTTGGCGTCTGCGGCCATACTACTAAGAGTCTCGTGTCGCAGGGTCCCAGTGTTGCCAACATGAACCATGATCTGCTCCACCAAGTCTTCGTCAGCAAAGTCGTGAAGGCCCACCGCACGCTTGATATGCACAAACTTGGGCACTTCTTCATTGTCGGCTTTTTTGCCGACACTTTTGTCGATGGAATTTATCATAGCCAAAATCTCCTCTCGATCCAATGAGCCATCGCCGTTGCCATCGTACGCTTGCAAGACCCTCAAGTAATTGTCTCTTCCGGATTTATGCCTGTGACGTGTGATGGCACGATTGGCCAAATGGTTGACGAGATGGTCCGAAAGATCATACACAGGCTGCTGGGCTGTTGATTGCAGGATGGCGCCGCTGCTGAAAAGGCCCAACAGCAGCAGAAGCACTAGTCGCGGTGTTGAGTTCATTGCCCTCATCCGCATGCGACACATCCTTGTCGCTGTCGCAGAGACTATGAGGACGTGACAGTGTCAGTTTGCACAATGAGCAGCCCTTTGCTAATCCTTGCTTGTATGAGCATTCCCCTCCATAAGGCCATCGTTAATCCCCGGCAAAATGGCACTGCAGTGCAAGCGTCATTATTCGTGGAGTGCATGCAATGCAAAAAAGGCTTGTGGTACAAGTGAGATCTTTCCTTTTGCAAACTTTGGAAGGATTTGAAATGGAAATGTAAAAGAGAAGAAGCATGCGGGGAGAAAAAAGCAAGCCACAAAGCCCAACATAAACAAAGCGGCTTTCCGGCTTGGCGATCGAGTCCGCAAGACAAATTTTTGGTAAATTTGTTGCTTTCATTTCCCTGAATCCTGGTTCCCCGTGTCCCTGAATTATCGAACTCGTCCATTCTTCCGTGGCTTAAATTCTCAAGTAATATTCCACACACGTGGCTCCATGGGAAACAAAACGCTTGGTTATTCTCAGGGATCTTTCCACGTGATCTTCAAAGCCGCGCACCTTCTTCATTCTTATTTCTTTACGATCAAAGCTGGTTCTATAAAAACGTCTATCTAGTATATCAAGTCTACAGATTATTACATTGGCCATTTGCAAACTCTGAGATGCGTCTGCTACTTAGAAGAATTTTGAGGTTATGGCATTCGTCATAAAAGAAAGAGGGTACATTTGATTAGTTCCAACATAAACAGGCATAGTGGCCGCGCACTTTGCAATCAAGTGGGACGGGGAGAAGGAACAGGTGGCACCGTAACCTGAGGGGGCACAGTGGTCAAGTGTATAGCGGTTCTTGTAGTCGACAGAGTATTCGTCGGTGTGATGCATTTTTGGGTATCCGCAGGAGCCCAGATACCTGCCGGCCCACAAAGAGCCGTTTGATTTCCTACCAAAGGCGAAGGACAGGGGCCCGTGGCGTTCTGTCCCAGTGGCGTGCGCGGGAACACATCCGAGACGCAAGTCGACTCCTTGCTCCAAACACACTGCGACGTATCGACGGTAGTCCATTTGCCACTTGGAAGGCAGCGTGCCGTTTGATTGCCACTGAAGAGAACGGGACATGGAGCACTTGCGATTCCATTGAAAGGCGTTGCGGGAAACACGTCAAATGCCGGGCATCCTATGCGATAGCACTGGGAGGTGTCGGGGGTAGCCCATATACCATCTGGATTACACCGAGCCGTCATGTTACCGGCAAAACCGTTTGAGCAAGATTGAGTTGCGTTCTGTGTGTAATTTTAGACCAAAGCATATGAGAAATAGCCATAATTGACAACTTTGTACAGTGGATCTGATAAACAGTATCACGAGGAATAGTTTAGATACGTTACCTGTCCAGCCAGTTTACTCGTCCATCCTGCCGCTGTCGGGCAGACAACGATCGGAGGATTGCATGTGGATACCACCTTTCCCCACAAGCCGTTCGATAGACACTCAGCGGTAACATTGCCGTTCGCATTACCATTTGCACAGGGTATCGTAGCACTTGCGTTAGCTGGGGTTGCAGTCCAGTTTCCAATATAATTCACCCCGTCTTGCGACATCATAGTGGCTGCGGAACACTTGATGTCCAAGGGCCACCCGCAGGCGCCAAAACCTTCCTGACACTGGGAAGGACTACAGTATTCGGACGACGCGGCGCACTGACCTGCCTTACCACAGCAGGCGGTTGGCCCACAGGAAGTCTGATTTACACTTGTGAAGCCGCAGACTGAAATGGTACCGTATTTAGCATAGGTAATGCGCGACGAGCAATCGGATCATCTGAGAAGATACCTGCGGTCTTGTCAAATGTCTGGGGGCCACAATCTCCGTAAATTGGATTACATGTGGTGCGATCACAAAAACTGCGGAAAGTCCCGCATTGGCCAATAGATGTATCACAGCACGTTCCTTTGGGACATCTCCTATTTTCCGCAGTCGCGTAAGGACCACATTCTAAAACAAAAGTAATTAGCAACATGATTCTATGGTGTTTTCAAAGCCTAACGAACAGGTTGGCAGGCAAATGCTTACGATGATTCTGGTTGAAAAATTGAGTACATTGGCCTGGTCCAAAGCCTATCTGACATCCCGTGGGTGCGCCATTTTGGGAAGGCTTTTGTGGATCCGCTAGCATGCAATCAGCAAAGCCCAATCCACAAAGGCCCTGTCCGTTGCAGCAGCCGGTTGGACAAACAGCAAAGTTGGCAGAAGTAGCGCCACATACTAAAATTGGCGCAATTGTGAGATTTACGTTCAAAGTTCGAGAAAAAAGAAAGCAAGTATATTGAGTGATAACACATAAAAGTTACTTACTAGCTTTTGGGTCGACAGTCCTGTGTGTACAAGGTCCATATCCGTAGCGGCAGTTGTCAGGACCGCAAAAGTCGGGACCTGAGCCGCAAAGTCCTTTCAAGCTGCAGCATTGACCATTCGGACATAACGGGGTGGCTGCCGCAGGCCCGCATTGTTCGGCTTGAGGCGATGCAGCGTAAGCATCAAAGGTCATCGAGGAGTTTGCCGGTTGCAGAGGAGGAACATAGGGCAGGTTGGGGATTGTGGGCAGGAGGATGGTTTCAACTGCATCTTGAACGGAATTTTCGCCGCAAATCCGAGTTCTGTAATACGTAAAGTGGGTAGTTAGAAAGTAGTAAATAAGCCATGAACCACAACAAACTACATGTAAGAGGTTGCCATACCTCAAAATGTATAACATCTGCTGGGCATTGGCATCGACCGGTTTCCTCAACAGGGTTGCGGCGAGGAAGCAACCACAAGCAAACTTTTTGTCCAGTACATCGAAAATGTTAGCCTTTGGATCGATTTTCGACAAGACATCTTTGACCTGCTTGACACAATTTGCACCGGACGCAGCGTCATTTGCACAGGGGAGTGCAGACGAAAGAACGAGATGGCGGAGGATATAAGCAATGTTGGCAGTAGGACCCAGCATAAAATCCATGGGACAGTCCTTCTGGACCTGAAGGTTAAGGGCCTGTAAGGACTGCTGACAAGCGCCCTTGGGATCGCAGAAAGCCGCGCGTTCTGCGTCTTGATTCAATGAGGAGAGGTTTCCAAAAACAGCCGCGCGGCTGCACTGCAGCTGCATTCCCAGGGCGGCAGCGCAAGCAGGCGTGGGAACCTTGAACGCGGCGAGATCATTCGGAGTAAAGAGGGCAAAGGAAGACGGGATAGCAGCGATGGAAACGTCATTTGCTGCCGCCAATACGAAAGCTACGAGGACGGCGGCGGCCTGCCGTGCTGTGAAAAAAAGCATGGAGCAGCGACAGAAAGATGGACAGCTGTTGCTCGTGGCACTGAGAGCGAGAAGCTCCAGGCGACAATGCGAGGGAATATCCCGGAAGACAAACACGCTGCTCAACACGCTCGGCGGGGAAGCATTTCACATGATTGGATGCAGATCTGCGCCTACAACAAGAACTAAATCGTGGAGAAAAAGTTTTGATCGGGGGGATTTGTCCCACGGACTCGGGCGGAATGGAATTCATCCATAAAAAAAGTTTTTTAGAATCATGGCTTGGCTTGCCTTCGTGCTTCAGTCACATGATTGGAAAGCAGTTGCTTGCAGGACGCTGTTCTTCCCAATTCCCTAGTGCTTGGGCCATTCCGGTTGCTGCCTACGATGCGCATCCTGGCAGTATCCCTGGCTCTGTTGCTGGTGGTGGGCGGGACCACTGGGTCACCGTCTAGCACGAACTACAACAAAACAAAGAACAAAGTGCACTTGTCAAAGAGATGCGCTGCAGGTCTCATCACTTGTGGAGAGGACTGTTTCGACCCGGCTTTGGGCGAATATCACTGTGTAAACGCTCCAGATGGAACACCTTTGTTGGTTCAAGGCCCCGGGTATAACCCCAACGATCGTAAGTGTCTCATGGGAGGGGAAAGGGTTTGGTCTGTGGGTTACCTTTCGTCCTCCTTCCGCCTTCCGACTGGTTCTCCCCTCAAAGTCACTAACTTATCCACATATCTTTACGCACAAAGCCGATGCTGAGATACTGCCCGCGGATATCACGGACATTGGAACTCCTACTGGCCAAACGAAGAAGATTACAATGACCAACAGATGTCCGCACAAAGTGTGGCCGGCTCTTCAGGGAAAATTCGGCGATCCTGTCCCGGCCGACGGAGGATTTGGAATGGGACCGGGTACGACTGTAACCGTTCACGTTCCATATAATTGGGAATCCGGACGGATCTGGCCGCGGACGGGCTGCAAGATCAACAATGGAAAAGTCTTTTGTGAAACAGGCACGTGCGGCATCAAAGAAAACGGCTACGGCGTGCAATGCAAGGGCAATGGAGGAGTGCCGCCATACACCATCGTCGAATTTACTTTGCACGGGTACAAAAACCTTGATTACTACGACTTGTCTCAAGTAGATGGTCACAACATTGGAATCGCTGTCGCAGTTGTGGGAGGTGATAAAATCAACGATCCCGATATGGTTGAGCCCAAATTTGACTGCGGAAACGCGGCGTGCAGGATGGACATTTCCAAATACTGTCCCCCCGAGTTGGCCTTTATGAGTAGTGACGGGAAAAGAATCGTGGCATGCGGGAGTATCCATAACGCTGTGGAAGACCTCGTCCAGAGGACGTTGCATCCTGACCCTTTGAAGCCCCTCTTTGACGATCAAGTCAAGAGGTCGCTTGTTGGATGCACCTGTGACCCAACAGGAACTTACAACCACTGCTACGCAAAGGTCGATAAGCGTCCTGAGGCCGAGGGGAAGCGATGCTATGTGGAGGACTGGCCTTCTGTCAAGGAGCCCGGCCCATGGCCTACCCGATACGACAAAGTCTTCAAAGACAGGTGTCCGCGTGAGTTCCTCGTGCACTTTGGGTGGCCATTCTGGATGTTCTTGGGAACATCGTCTGCCTTCCTTTACCTGTATTCATACTTTTTGACAAATCATTGTAATCTTCAGTTGCTTATTCGTGGCAGTTTGACGACTTTTCCTCGACGTTCAATTGCCGAAACGCCGATTACCATATAACATTCTGTCCAGCGGCCGAGTGCGGGAAGGAAGCAAATGGAAAGGAGTGTCCCAACAATGCATGCTGCTCTTCATTCGGGACCTGTGGAGTCACAGAGACAGAATGCGGTGACGGGTGTCAGTCCAACTGTAACAGCTTGGACGATTTCCCTGGCCCTGGAACATGTGCGTCACCTCCTTTGACCATTGTTGTCGGGTACTATAGCAATACGGCGTACGGACGAGGGGAAAACCTGCCCAACTGCAAAGGGACGTTGAAAGCGATGGCCCCGGAAGACCTCCGACCGACCGGTTTTACTCATCTGAACTATGTAAGGTTACTTATTGATGTGGATTCCACAGAGCATAATCAGATCTGTGTGAGTCTCTCTCTGACAGACTCGTCTTCCACATTTAGGCATTCGGTGCGATATCCGTTGACTTCAAGCTTACCACCACTCGAAACGAGGATGACGATCTCATCAAGAGGTTCAATGGACTCAAGAGTTCGAACGGGAACTTGAAGACCTTGTGGTCAATTGGTGGATGGGCCTTCAATAATCCAGGATCTGGGACGGAAACACGATTTTCCGACATGGTCTCGTCTCCGGCCAATCGAGCCACGCTCATTGGCGATATTGTGCGGACAATCCCTGGACGTGGATTCGACGGAATTGACTTTGTACGTTGATTCGTCCTGTCGTCAATGCTCATCACTCTCTACTGTCTTAACAGTGCCCCTTTCTTCTGCGTCTTGGAATTAATAGGACTGGGAGTATCCAGGCCCGGCGCGGGGTGGTAGGGATTCTGACCCCGCAAACTTTGTGCAATTTCTCAAGGAACTCCGTCAGGCTTTTGACCGCAGCAATCTCAAACTGATCATTACTGTCACGGCTCCCCCAACTCAATTGAACCTTGCTGAATATGATCTGAAGACGTTAAAAGAAAATGTTGACTGGATCAACTTGATGACCTACGACTTTCATGGAGCCTCTCCCGCCGTTAACCAACCGGCGAATCCCGTCGACAATCGGCCACCACCCAATGCGTGGGGCAGCGAATCCTTGGGCGTCCAGCCGCACGCTAACAAATTTGATATCGACAATGCTCTGCGAGCGTATCTCAAAGCCGGTGTTCCACGGGAAAAACTTGTCATGGGAATTGCGTTCTACGGTCGTTCGTACACGTTGATGCGTCCTGATTGCATCGACCCGGGATGTCCGTATTCCAGTGCCGGGAAACCGGGCGTGTGCACTAACGTCCCTGGGTTCATCAGTTACTCCGAGGTGCAGGCCCTCGATCGGACGCAAACTGCGGTAGACAAAACTAGCATGAGCGCCGTAGCAAGTTCTGGTGATCAATGGATCTCGTAAGCAGACGATCTGATCGTTGTTCTAGATGTGGATTTAAGTTAACCAACTTTCACTAACTCACCATGCCGTCCTTTATAATATGCACCTCCGGCCTTTCACAGATATGAAAACCACGAAACAATTCAAGCAAAGATGGGCATCGCCGCCAAACAATGTCTCCCAGGTGTCGCCATTTGGTCTCTCGACCTCGATCCGGATGGTGTATTGCTTCTCTCTGTTACAGGCAATGCCAATACAGAGACTCCCAATACAGGGTTTTGTACCGCTGACGGCCGCTGGAGAACGACCGCAGCTGGGCAGACGAGTTCCTACAATTGCCCATACGGAGAAGGATCGATAGTGCGACACTGCGGCTCAGACGGCCGCTGGGGAGACGTGGTCAACAATTGTGCCGATGTCCATACTGGTGCGTGCTAGCAAGGTGTGGGGCGCGGCTGCTTCTTTTCGTGTTCTGATCTGACTTTCTACGGATGGATTCCGCTGCGAACATCCATTCCTGCCCTATTTCAGAGCATTTTGCGGATGATTTCAAGAATTGCAAAAATGGTCCCGATGTGGGCTCAACTATCGCATCTCTCAATTTGAATGACATTACAGTGGGTGCTGGAAGTAGCGGTCTTACTCGACGTCAGAGGCCTGGAGTGGCTGCTTTCCGAAACTCTACATCTCTCACGTCTGGCGATAATTTCCCAAACTCTACCGCAGCCATCACTCATGACCAGCCACTGAATGCTACAGCATCCCGTCCTCCAACACCCGGAACCGCCCGGGTTGCGGCAGCTGCCCTTCCAGTGCGCGTTGCCGATGCCCCCGCGCCTGCGAGCACCTTAAAGGATCTGTGGGATCTCATGAAATACAACCCAGCGGCAGTCGACCTTCCGTATGCAGCTGGCATCTTTGCCAACACGCCAGCCACGCCTCCCTCGACAACGATTCACACCATTCTCCCACCCACTCAGAAACCTACAGTAGTTCCTCCGTCATCTACTACCAGTGCAGGTCATACTGCCACTCCCTCGGCCACGACGACGACCATACCATCACCTCCTTCAAATGGGGAATGCCGTTCTACTAATTGCGGAGTATACGATGGTAAGGATGCTCAGAAGGCGTTTTCCTCGTTTATTTTGATGAAAAATGGTTACTCAATGTTCTGTTCGTTCCCGGCTATCGTCCATACTTCTTCTGTAATCATCGGGGTTACCATATAGTAACACAATATGTATGCTGTGATGGTCAGCTATGTCCAAACGTTGCTCCGAGACGTTGCGGGCCGGCGTGCTACGATCCGGCCATTTATACTTGCTGCAACAGTCAGCTGCAACCCAAGGGAACCTGTTAGACAGGATCACACGCGATTGAGACACGACATTGTTATATCCGCTCAGGTTACAAGTGTGTGATGCTTAGTACTTTCGGGCATAGATTTAGTAGAGATAGAAATGCAAGACGTAGACTTTGGAAATGCTTCTGTTT
>NW_015971552.1:557120-579104 GCF_000182565.1 Spizellomyces punctatus DAOM BR117
ACCCGTTGTACCTAAAGGTTTCCAGGAGCGATGCAAAATGATGTCCCTTCATAACTCGCTGTTTACACATGCGTTCGATTTGCCTTGTGGTGATCCGGATGGGCGAACAATTGTTCGCCATTTTTCGGAAACTATCTTACGATGAAGAGTGGATTCTCGGATACTGTTTCCAAACAACATAATCAGATGGAATGGCCCCAGATCGCTTGCCGTGCTCGTCCCGATCATAGATTTTAGCAACCACAAAAAACCCGTCTTTGTGGGAGGAATCGTAGGGGATGTCGAAGTAAAGCCTTTGCCTGTGCATAGGCTCTATGATCTGGCATCTTCTCCGGCGTATATTTGGGCTGAAAAGCACGGTGCCGTCCACGGTTGGAAACAGCATGGGGGCAGCGGGACTTTCGTATTCGTCATCGTCCTCGTCGTCCCCGTCATCAAATGACTTTTCATCCTCCAAACCAAACGGATCTTCAATCGTGGCAACTTGTTGTAGAGAAATAAGATCGAATACTGTAATGTTTTCTGACGAGTGAACGAATAAATGTGTTCGCGTCATGTGATACCCATTATCGGGGGGTAGTTGAATGCGATGCTCTGGATGAACCAATGCGTACTCGTCAGACTCGGCAATAAGGTAATTATCGGCGATGCGAACCAGACGAAAAATGTCCTCTCCGTCAGCATCTTGAGTAACGTATCCCAGCATTTTCTCGTTGAATGCAGCGGGTGTGGCAGATGGTACTTGAAAGAGCTTCCGAAGATAGTATGTTGGTGGACCGGAGGGAGACGGCGGCGTGTCTGATGCAGAGACAGCTTCGCCGGGAGTGATAGGGTTGCCGACTATTTCCCACACGTCCAGCGGGCCCAATTGAGTGTCCCGTCTACGAGTTACACATATTCGTCCACAAACGCTTGCAAACGTGTTGGCCGCCGTGTTGATTTTGTGAGACCAGCTAGAGGCATGGACCAGGTATTCCTGCCCTCTCATATCGTCAAGTACGAAAAAGGGGCTCGCCAGAGACGGTACTAGCGTGGTCACCGGAGTGTGTCGTACAGATCGGGATAGCTCCGCTAGATTCAGCTGCCATGTTTTTGTAGCTGAGATAGCATGGCAGAATGCCCGACGACACAAAAGAGTGAAGGGCCTTTCAGCTTCAGCTTTAAAAGAAAAAGAACCGAAGTGACCTCAGCGGCTTACGCTCAAAAGGGTATGATGTATGCACTACGGAGCTGCCCACAACATGGAAGCGAGCATGCGAGTCTTCCACCGGCTGACGATGAAACGCTCCGACGCACGTTACTGCCTTTCCACACGGGCCCGAAACGGGAGGTAAATTCTTTTTGCATACACCAGTATGAGTGGGAAGTGGGGTCTCCGGCCAAGGACGCGACCAAGCACCGGAAGACAACACAAGATCCCTCCATGTCTCGTTGACGTCGTAGAGATCCGGGGCAGTGCCGGGAAAGAAGGTAATGTGCAAGAGACGTTTCCAAATGTGAGCTTGACCAACGGGCCCGCGGATCAGCCCACACCAGCTCACGGAAACCTGTTCACAGACAAGCAGATCTGACCAGCTGCAGAAAGCAAAGATCCGGAGTAGCACATCTGTGGAGCTCACTACCGCCTGCCCTTGCCCTTTTCTTGACCCCATTGTTGAATCGAATCGAAAGTGCGGTTTGAGAAGAGTGTGCGGTGTGTTTCCCGCGGTCTCATTCTGTGTCATAGCTCCAGCTTTAGATAGATGAAGACCGTCGGGTCCGCTGTGCATCCTTGCATGTCCATTCCAATATGTACGTAATCAATAGTGTCTTGGCAAGAACTAGTGTCACACACAATACACCAATGTGGATTGAACCACTGGATAACCAGCCCTTAAAGCCAACTAGCTAACTCCTTACAAGTAACAAACTATCACTATGTCTCCCACCTTACTAAGACGCATACAAGCCACCCCCGACCCCCCGACCCGCACCGCTGACCAGGCGGGCATCTTACAATCGCCGGCCCAGATAGTGCCCCAAACGTCGATCTAACAGAACGTAAGGATCCCTCCCAGCGCTGCGATTTAGTAGTAGATTGGGACCTAGTAGTAGGATATAGCAGAAACCCATGTGTACCCCCGCATTATACTAAGAACCGTGAACCCTAACCCTAACCCATTGAGGAAATGGATCAGAAGATGGTTTAGCTCTACCAACAGTGGTTGAGCTCTACTGACTGCGATCTCATCTGAAAGTCCTTACATTCCAGTCGCACTCTGGAAAATTTCACCATTGCATCCATTCCTAGTGACATCTAGTTATGGGCATCCCTGCCCACTCAATACCCAATCATGTCTGTACTGCTATACTATCGAGTGAGCATACTTCTCCTCTCAGACCTCAGAGTCATCTAATGTGCTCTTAGCTGCTTTGCCGTTCTCGGCAAAACCACTGATACGACTCAAAGACCCAGGCCCATGCACCTTGGGAATTACCTTGTTCGATTTTTCGCTCTGATTTGTTACAGAACCGGGATTGCTTGATGCGGGTCTGTTAGCCCTACTATTGGGAATCACATCGGATGTACGACGGCAAAGTTTGGCGATCAACGTGGCCCATTCCTCCAGTTCTTGCGCTGATGGGACTCGGACGGTAACACTCGAGGCTGGATCAGTGGAATGGCGGAGGCGGAGGGTGTAAATGCCCTCGGACTCTTCGACTTGGGTGGAGAACTCGTAAGTTAAAAGTGGAAAGTAGCGACACGTCTGGAATTGGGGGCGAGGGGGTGTTAGATAGCTTAACTCCAGGACATGAAACTATCGTACCGTTGCTGCATGCTTCTTTGCACCTCCGGCGAGCAGTGCAATAGCTTTATCTGCATAGACAATAAGTGTCCTTTCGGCCCAGAAGGAAACCATTGATTGACGATCAGACACCCAAACTTTCCCGTACTTGGTCTAACATTTGAACCGTGAGCGCCGAGGTAGGTTTAAGGTAGAAAACGACAATGCAGCCTACCGCCGTTTTGGAAACCGAGTTAACCGCCCAACTATCCGTCGTTGGATCCTTTTTCTTTCGAATTCCACTTCGCAAAAGATCATTGTTGCTCCTATTCGCCTGGCGCGATTGCCACAGTTGAAATAATTTGTTTCCGAACAAGATACCAAGCGTGAGAAACACGGCTGCGTATGTGGCAATGACCTTGATGATCAAGTATCCAGAGTAGGAGATATCGAGAAGGAAGAGTATGGGGAGGACAAAAATCATGATTCCGCTGTAAGCGTAGAGAACGTACCCCAAAGATTTGCTCTCGCTGAACTGTTTAGGAAGGTTACGGGTGGCGAAGGCCATAAAGCCTCCGGCAATGAGCAGAAGGACTGTGTATCCGAAGAGGATGCCTGTGATTATAGAGGCGTTGGATGTCAGACGAAGCAGAGCATTGCAGCACAACAGGTATACGCTACCGCACCCTGCACAGCCCATTGTCGAGGACCCGTTGAGGAAGCGCAGAAAGCCCGGGACTCTACCAAACTGGGGCTAATGATATTGTAAACTTCTTTCTGTGGACGCGGTGGGTCTACAATGGTCCATACTAGAACAATGACCTAATTGCAGCAATCGTTACTCCTACATCAACAGCTGGCCGACCCTGCATTTTTGGCGACGTACCACATAAATGCCAGCTACAGTGGCGAGCCAGGAAAACATGTGCTTGTTTGTGGTACCGATCTTTCTTGCGCCTTGTCTCCTGAAGATTGCGAAAAGACGGAAAGTTTTTACAAGCAAACTGCCTAGAACGAGACCCAGGCCACAAGGGATGAGCCAGGCAGCAGCAACGCAAGCCGCCTGAGATGGTTCTCCCAGGAGAGTTACTGGGTAGAAGGTGCCAGTCAAAATACCGATGAGTGTAGTGGCTAAAATTGGCGGACTGTTTGCCTGTTCGTTCGCCGAAACAGAGTGGGTGAGACGTGCTGAACGGCTCATCAATGACTCGGCCCACCTTGAAAATTGGGTTACTCCATTCGTTCGCCAAGATAACCATCACTAATAAAATAGCAAGCACAGCAATGGCACACAGAACAATAGTAAAGGTACCCATCCCGTCATGGACATCGACCGTGGTCAACAGCGTGGTGACTTGCAATACATCCGAAGGCCTCATTGTACCCCCGTTGAAATATACGGGCTCCGCATAACGTGTGACGTAAGTGGCCTTTTCCCCTGCCTTATCCCATGTGCCAAACGGAATCCAGGAGTCAGTACCATAATCATAGTATAATATATCCATGGCTGCAAGTCGGTCGCCGTATTCATCCAGTGCCAGCGAGCCGGTGACACCTTGTTTCTCCGGAAAGGAGAAATCTTCTGGAACAGTAAACCTAAATCCACTGGTGTGTATATCAGCGAGATCCGAGAAGGTGACTGTGTTACTTTTCAGAAGCTTGTCAAAGCCGTAGACCATCATCTCGAGACTATTAAGGAGAAGCGATTGATTAAGAACCGGGCATTGTCATTCAGATGAGAGGAAATGTACCAGCCGGCGAAAAACATAGCATAGCTCGTGGGAGATGCCGACATATCGCCATTGGCATATTCCATTTGCCAGGCAGGAAGAAAGGTATTCTTATAAATGTCTCCGGAAGCTTCGCGAGGGTAAGGCTGCCAAACACCGTGCCATAGTCGAAGCTCAGCAGGTTCAAGGCCGCCCGCATCTGGGTTGTTCGGATCCATAGCATGGATAAGAGACGGATCACTGTACGCAATCCACTGATAGTCGGTAGACACCATTCCACGTTTCTCGGCCTCTTTCAGAATACCCGTCAACCCCTCAGGGGCGCCGAAATAGACCAGAACCGTCGCAGCAGACTCAATCACTTTGCTGACGAGAAGGGAGAAGTCGTCATTGTCCGGATAGAATGTCTGCACGGTGGCGATGTCAACCTTCATGAACTTCGCATACTCGATCGCCCTTGTAAGTAACCCCGTGCCCATGTTGTCAGTCGGAGCGATGAAACCTATTTGGAGACGTTCAGCTTTGAAAATCAGTCATAATACATCATATCGCTTCCCCTTACTTACCCAACCGGGTCCAGGACGTGTTCAACACAAGGTTGATTGTCGCCTCAGCAGCCAAGTTATCATTCGGAATGGTACGAAAGAAGTTGGGATAATCATTCCTGCTCGACAGCCCAGCATTCGCGGACGAACCATCGCAAACAGGCATTCCGAAAAAGTTTGCCGCCGCAGCCAGACCCTTTGTGGCATCAGAGTATCCGGCACCGATGACTGCCGTTACTCCATCAATCAAGGCCAGATGAATGGCCGAATTGATTGAGGTTGAAGCAGTCGGAATCAGGACATCTGGATCTGGATCCCAGTTGTCGTTCACGATGAGCTGAATGGGGGGGGGAGGTTGGGTCAACGAGCTTCAGATCCTGATGAATATCCGATTGGCTCAGAAGCTGGGTAAGCCGGAGGTTGGTGACATTGAGGACCTTGAAACACCAGTCTTGGTCCGCACCGTAAAAGTCCAGACTAAATGGAGAGGTGTTAGTAGGGTGTCTGCCATTGGAAAACAGGACGCGCTGCCTACCTGATACCGATTCTGATGCTCGCAGGAGTAGCAGAAACCAACGCAAGAAGCGGAAGACCAAGTAGAAAAAGACAAAGCGAAGGCATCTTTGATTGTTAACAGATCGGTACGTTGATATAGTAAGTGTTATCTGAACAAACACAGCAAGACTTCTTAATATACGGGTTATGGATGGGTTTCAGGAATGTGGGAATTTTGAGGACAACGATATCTATTGTTCGATAGCCGTGATCTATTCATACGAGGCCTAAGTAACCCTCATCCACCGACGTCACATTTTTAGGCCTAACCCTTTACATTACATTAACCTTTGCTCATCATTCATTAACCCTAACCCTAACCCCTAAGTTCAGCTCAATTGTTATAAATAAACATTACGGGCGGATCGAGCTGCATTGTTTGGGAACAATCAACCTTGGTAATAAGTACGCGTTACCAGCAGATGGACCTGCATTGTTTGCGAACAATACACCATAAAGGGAGGCGTTGCATGATAGCGACAAAATATTGAGCTGAACTAGACTGGCTTATTGTTACCAAACAATGCTGCACATAATTCCATCCGTCAGTAACATTGTGCTTAGTGCACCTCGCAACTTTTTGTGAACGGGAATAGTAAGAGGCAATCTGTCAATACAGTAAAACCTTTCTACCAAGACGATGCAAACATTGTTAACATCGGATGGCGCACTTCTTATTTTTTTGCATCAAATGCACATGCGTACCTTGCGGTAGACAAATAGCCACATGCGTATCCCACTCCCGACCTCAGAAATGCTACTGCTGAAGGCACAAAAATCATGCCATCCCAGGATCGTACAGCTGAAGATCTTACCATCGCTTTTGCCGCCATCGCGCTGGCCGTGCAAATAAGGTTGCATTTAGATCTTCCTTGACGCTCGAAATACGAAGTTTAACTCCCCTTCCCCTAGAAACTGTTACTACGCGCTTGGCTGACTTCGCGGCCAGCGCACGCCCTTCACCGTCGCACTTACCGTTGAATCCCTTTTGTATTTGGCCTTTGCTATATCCAATGTTGTCCGTGCGCAGAAACCGTACTTCAATGACGCCGTGAGCAACGCTTGCGCAGATTTCTTCTGGAATGCGGGATGTTTGATTCATGTCTTGCTGGTGTTGTTCAGGTTTCGACTGTTCAATACGAACTGGTACAATCCGGTCATTGATCGAACCATGGTTGTGGTAAGTGGAGAGAAAGATGTGGGCTCTGATGTGGGCATCTCAACAGTAACTCCTTTACAAAAGGCCACGGGGGTTTTCTGGATGATCACTTCATTTCCAGGACTTCTGATGACTTTTTACCAGGCAGCAAAAGAGCCTGTAATCGGAACGGTCGACAATTACGAAGGCGGCTTTCCTTTCGAGAGAGTAGAATCAGGCCTCTACGCAGCTTTCATTCTTTACCTGCTCAGTCTTGACACCGTTATACCGATTCTTATATACAAACGGCTGTTAAAGATCAAACGAGAAAGCTCATGCGGGGCTGAGGCGCAGATAGTGAATGATCAAGCGCATAGACGATCAATTTACGCCATGGCTGGATTAATCTGGTAGGTTTGCTGTTCTTTGCAAGTCACGCAAAATGTCTGAAAAGCTAATTCCTTTTGTCGTGACAGCGCGAGCTGGATTGGCCTCACCGTCTACATTGTCAAGTCCATCCCAGGAGTCGTCCCGAATGAGTTGGAACCGAACCCTAGCGCAACTGGCCTATGTCTTCGGTCTGACGCACATGTCGTTCTCTGCCATCTTCCTTGTTGCAGTCAAACAGGTACTAAATGGATATTCAAAGCAAAAGAATGGTAGCTCTGTTCCAGTTAGCAGCAGCACGCGTAATGTCAACACTAAGGGTTCTAGAGAGGGTTAGGGTTAGGATCAAGGTTGGTGTCTATTACATGGGTTAGGGTTGAGGGTTTTTTTTCCAAATTTTTTAGTGTTAGGGTTAGGGTTTAAAGTTCTTATTCTTAGTGCGGGGTTACAAATGCATTCTAATCTACTATTACTACCATATCCTATCATATGTAACCCAACTAGAAAGCATGAGTGTGTTGATGCGGGTTCAAGTCTAGGAAACCTTGCAAATGCGTTGCTCGTGTCAGGAATGCCTGGAAAGCCGAACCCACGCCCGCAGAGTTTGTAAATACAAATCGGTAGCTTTTGGGGAATCTCTCGGAAAACAGAGATCCATCAAAGAGCGCCACATTACTTGTGTAACTGTGGAAATTTTCCGGTGGCCTAGCCGTCTGACTGGATGCCCAAGCCTGCGCTGGCTGCCTTGTGCGTGGCCTCCTGCATTGCCTGGCTGGAACGGATGGATATATTTTCGATTTGCTTTTGATTATCAGAATAATACTGGGCTCTCCATGCTGTACAGGCACATCTTTCAGCAGGGTGTTTCTCGTGCACAATCGTCATACCAGAAAAGATACACTACGCTGCCACAACTCAATACTACACCGCCGACGCCAACCATGTCCAATCTCTCCCGATCACATCCTCACATTACAGCATTTACTCTTCATCCATTACTGACTTCAAATGAATGCCGATCACTCATTGCTTACACAGAATCCAAAGGCTACATTCCAGCCCTGCTAAATAACGGCACAGGAGCAGAAAAATACGCCCCAAACATTCGAAAATCCTCGCGATGCATCATCGACTCCTGCGAATTATCAACCCAGATCTGGTCTCGAATCCAACCTTTTCTGCAAAACAACATTCCACTGAACATAGATAAGAACAGTCTATCACTCAATCCTCGCTTGCGGTTCCTAAAATATCAGCCCAAGGATTTTTTTCTGCGGCATCGGGACGGATCTCATGTGTCTCCCTCGGGTGCAGTTTCCAAGTATACTCTGCAAATTTGGTTGACTGATGCTTCCGAATATCATGGTGGACAGACAGCATTTTGGTTTGGGAAAGGGAGAGAGAGGGAGATGGTTGAAGTTGTTGGAAAAGTTGGAATGGCGGTGGTTTTTGAGCAAGAGGTTCTGCATGAGGGAAGAGAGGTGGAGATAGGATGTAAATTTGTGGTTAGGACGGATATCATGGTTGGGGATTGTGTATAGGCATAAGGGCATGTTCGCCAATTCCAAATTTGAAAGGACTTTTGAAATTTGGCATCCACACTAGTGATGGCAACGGCTCACTCGGTTCGGCTAACAGCTCGCTCCAAGCCAAACCATGAGCTGACCCCTTAGAGCCAAGCCGAGCTGCAGCTCTGCGTGGCACAGGTGGCACAGATATCCCAAATAAATGATATATGATACTGGAATCATATCCTGCTATAAATACTGTCCACCAGAATTCTTTTACTAAAAAATATAATAAGCATACTTGTAGGTAGTGTGGCGACAGGAAATGCCTAGGGATGTCGCTAACTAGCCAGATGAGGGCACGTGGATGTTTATTTCGGTTTCTGAAGACGGAAAACGCGGCTACCGCGACCAAGAAACAGGGCGTGGTGCCTGCAATTATCGCAACTCAACCTTTCTTAGTATATTTCGTACAACCCGGAAAGAATCAGTATCGCTACCAACAGATCAGTTGTAGTGACACTGTAGTTTTAGCATAGAAAAATCATCCGAGAATCTTGTATATTAGAGTATATCAACAGAGCAACGTCGCCAGGCAGAAGCCGTAGCGACACTAAATCCCCATAACTAGCTTCTCAACTCTCACTTTAGGTCTACAGGAACCAAACAGCATCCTTCAACAGCTTGATCACCCACTCGGAAGCCTCTAAATCCTGCTCAGTTCATATTAACCGAATCCCTTGCCTCTCGCTCCCTGTCCCCTCATGGCTATATATAAGCAAATTACCAAGGCACGCCCAGTTATTCTCTTGTATTATAAGATGATCACCCATTTATGGCACACATCAACTGAGATTGGGATGTGTGGAGTGATTGCACTAATGTAATGCACTATAACATACTGCGACATTGCTTTCATATCGCTTGGGTTTATTAAAAAGACACATATGTCCACAAGAGCCTATATGAGAGCGCCGCCATGAAGAATGTTGTTATATGTACGGATAACGCAGCAAATGCAACACAAATGTCTATAGTGGTTTACGACCCTATACACCGTCAACTTTTGTGGGGTCAGAAAACCGCGACATTCCCAAGTAATCCGTTCTTTGTATGGTGAAAACGCAAAGAAAGGAGGGAAGAACGCAGTATGACACTGCGATCACAACTGCTCAGCAGCCTGCCTCAGGTGAGTGCCTCTCAAAGTCCATTGCTCGTGTTGCCGTACTAAACCAGAATATGTGCGGTTGGCAGCCATCGTCGTTGCTGCTGCACACCAGCCGAATGTTGCCCCCCCTAGCAGCAGCCGCTCAGCAGCCCGCCCCAGGTGATTGCCTCACAAAGTCCATTGCTCGTGTTGCGTCCGTATGCTATGCGCATGGCATACTAGACCGAATTCTTTGCTCGTAGCTGCCACCGCCTCAGCCCCTACTCCTCTGGCAAAAATTGAGCAAGAAGAAGGCACATCCTATTCCGCTGCATTTCCCTCAACCACTGCGGCCTGCGCTGTCTCCTCTGGGGTGTGCTTCGCGGGATTGTCTTCAGCCTGATGGGTCCGGGAACGAAAGTCATGCTGACAAAGTAGGCTTATGACATGACGCCAAGGTGCAAAGGGGCAGCTCTTTCTTTGGTTTATTCGCGACCGAACTCATCATGTAAGGAGATAGCTGCCGAAACTGGTATCGCCAGTGCTTTTGGATTCTCTATAAAATATCATGCAAAATCAAAAACCTGTGGAGCTCTCAGTATCGGTAGCTGTGTCGTCGCTGGGCGATGCAGCTCCATTGGACGAGCCTTGACTGCTTTGCTACCATACGCCCTTCTGGTGTTTCTCTCACCGCAACTATGGCCACCATTGCGTGCAGAGCTAACACCAGAAGAACGCATGGAATGTTAACCCAACCTACTTTTATAGTCTGAAGTGTCGATATCACCATTGTTGACTTCCACGTCGGCCCATGAAGTGCCTGCCGCATTGTCGTTGCTACATTCTCAAGTGCGCCCATGGTTGCGTCTGGACTTTGCCAACTTCTAACCCAACCTACAATTATCCTCTCCAAATATTTTCTTATTTGTTGTCCCCCGGACTGGCAGGTAGTAAACAGGGTTATTACAACTCTTATCGAGTATGTGATGGGACACCACACAGCGGTTTGGATATTTGTAATTTCTTCCATTGTGGGTTCGTGTGGTTGCATTCATTCAACGCACTATTTCATAGCAATTGCTAAGGCGGTATGGCCATGCCATCAATCCTGGTTTCCATCAATCCTGGTTTCCATCAATCCTGGTTTAACGCATGCGCTGCTGTGTTTGTGCTGCGTACCCGTTATCTGTCCCATCATATATTCGATACGAGCTGTACTGGATGATGGCATTCTGTCATATGATCATTGAAGATCAAGGAAGTGCAAGTCTAGTTGATATTGCTACCGACTTGTCTTCTATCACAATTACACCGGCAGAAACCAGAGCTCAGGTTAAGCTCACCATAGTACACTGGCATCAAATATTCGAAGAACAAGAATGTTGTGCGATTCTGTAAATCATCATCAGGTACGTGCAGATCTTATATAGAGCATTTATGGACATGGAAGGGGCAGATAAGTACAGCATTATGATTACAGTAATGGACTACGTGGCTGTATAATAGATAGCGCATGATAATTTGATCAATGTAATATAATTTACAACATATACTACTAGTAAAACTTTGTCTACAAGAATTCCTTTTCTATAATATATAGTCCACCTGAAGCTCCGATTCCTGGAGTTCTGATTGGCACATAATGACAGTCAATTCTTCCTCCTTTAGAGTTTCTTCTTCGAATCCAAGTCATGTAATGCCCTAGCATAATAGGGATTAAGTGCGTCTAAAAGATGGCTCTGTTAGGAACTATGCCGCTGCCATTTCAGTGTTAGAGCTTTATCTCTAGGAACGTTGTGCCCAGAGAGTAACGAAACCAAGCTGACTTTGACCTCTAATTTTGGGCGCATAAGATGGCTAACTAAAACAGTAACATGACAAGGTTGTAGCGATCCAGGGCTTTTCAGAACCGTTGTGGTCTTGCCAATAACTCATTGACTAACTTGCAAGAGGTTATATTTACGAAGGAGACAACACTCCCAAATTTACTAAATACAAATATACAGAAATGCTGACAAAAAGCAATTTTTCAAAAACGCCGTAGCATCCACAAGGATATGTTAGCGTTTGCAATCATCAACAACCTCCATCTGATAGACATGCCGCTCAAATGGGTGTGGCTTCTTACGAAGCGGCAGATGGGCCTTCAATGTCGTCATTGACGCTATATTCCGACTCAGTAGCGGTATTGGATTCCGACTCATTAGCGGCATTGGATTCCGACTCCTCATCGCTCTTGTTCTCATATGTATCATTTTCTTCTTCCACTTCATCTTGTTCATACGAGGAGTCAGCGTCGTGTGACGACGGTTCCATATTATCTGAATGTCAGAGCCAGTACAGGGGACAACAAGAAGGAACATATTGAGAGAGGGTATGGAAGTTGGGCTAAAGTATGCACCTTACCACTCCGGCTGTTATCGACATTGTCATTGCTGCTGGGCAGCGCGGTTTTTGGCTTTTGGTTCTTTGGCCTCGGCAGGCTCATGCGGGACACCCGCTCTAGGAATTGTTCGAGCGGGATGTCTTTACCCGGGAAACGACCCCAGAGCGGGGAGAGTAATTTGAGGACATCGGGGCTTCCCAACGCACGCCTTGCGGTTTCCTTCGGTTCCGCATTATCTTTCAGCTGCGACAGGAGCTTGACCTGCTCGTGCTTTCCCATTCTCTGAAACGCTCTATGGGAAAACTCGCTCCCGTTTTGATATATCAGAACGCCAGGGCCCACAAGGGCCGCCAAATGGGCGAGGAACTCGCCAGACATGACAACTTTACTCAGGGGTAACTTTCCTCCACTGACGGCCCATTTCACAAAAGAGTTGAATTTATCTACGATTTTCAGCACCCTTTGGCTAAAATGATCGTTAGGGTTAAAAGTTGTAAGGTTGAGTTTACAAGGTTTACCTACCGCCAGCACCTCATATGAAGAGCCTCATCGGGGTATGTCTCTGACGGTCGCGGCTTCTCGATCCTTGGGGATGTTCTGGGCCCGAGGCCTTTGGGCCATCCAGTTTTGTTATAAAAGTCGTACAGTGCCAATGAGGCATGATGGAACGCCGCATAAACGCAGGCCGATCGCAAATTTGCGAAAGATTCAGCAGCTGCCAATACAGCAAGAGAATTGTCATATTCCCCCATGGCATATGTCAGATTGTAAATGGCCTGAGTAAACTCAGGCGAACTAGGGCCGAGTTCCTTGGCCACACGTGCTTCCAACTCCTCTTGCTGCTGACGGTTCAGCTTGCAGACAGGTGGCTTTTTAATGCGCTTGACAGCGGTGAGTGACTCCTCAAAGGATTCACGATTCACTTCCGCAAACTTCTTTAGCATCACTTCAGCTACATAGGAGGTGCGACCAGATCAGTCCATGAACCAGGTATGAAGTTCAACATGCCTCTCCACTTACCTGGCGACAGTTCCGGTTCTCGCTGCGGAGCAGCAGCACGTTTACCAGATCTGCGGTTTGGACGCTCAGGGGCGGACGCCTCTGGGCTAGGCGAAGCCTCTGTCCCCTGGTGCTGTTGCTGTCTCCGACGTCGCGGCCTCTTCGCCTGCGAATCTTCATAATTAGCTACCGACCGCTTGCGCAGCGGACGTACCGCCTCATGCGTTTCAGACTGCTCCGCATCTTGGCTGACGGACGTAGACGCTTCCATGTTTCTCAAGTCCAGACGGAATTCGGGACCCGGTCCCACGATCTCCGGGTCGAGTTTTGCCAGGCAAGTATTGCTTTCTGGGGACAACAGCCACGAACCGTACTTGAGACCGCTGGTGGCGACCGCGGCTAAAACCGCCATACCTGTCTTCAACATTCCGGCGGCATTGCCGCTTTCGATAGGGGAAAATAACGCTTTCACGTCACGAAACACATTGATGCTGTTATCATCCAAATCCACTTGCCGGGATCCAGCAGCATCTAAGTCTACAGGTTAGAGCCTGAATGTAGACACTGTCATGAGACTCAACTGGGACCCTCACTGGGTAGCTCTTACCGAAACTGTTACTAGACGGGAAGGTTCCCGGAGAAGGATGCTGCTCGGTAATCTCAGTGCCGTCGTTTTGCATTGTTTTTGGGTTGTTATACATTAAAAGAATTTCGATGGAAATTTTCGTATGTTTCCGATCGCGAATAATCAGCTAGCCACGCTTTGCGCCTTTAGTAAGGTGATCTGCGAAGTTTATTTTGTTGCCATGGCAATAGGGTCTTTTAACCGCGCGGGCGTCAAATTTAACTTACCGGCGAAAACTTGCCAAAACCACAAAACCTACTTTTCACTAACAAAATGCACGATATCTGGCTCGGTAGGTCGCATTCTGTCCTCAATGAGGGTAACAAGGCTACTCATTCACTGTGTTCTGGCATTTTGCCAGGAATCAAAACCATCATCCTTTACCAACCGCTGCCCGCGCAGCGCAATACATAGATGATTCTGCTGACTACGACCAATGGGCAGCCGCGCACGCAGCTTTGGCTGGGAACTACACATCGTTTCGCGCTGCGTACGCAGCCGCCAGAGGAAGGGCGACCAGCGTACGTCTCGATAAAGTTGGGTGGCCCGCCTAACGTCGATCCAGTCAATTTGACTTTTGCGGCTCCGCCGCCACAGCCAGCAAGAACTATGGTATTGGAACGACACCGAACGGCGTCGTTTCTTTCCGCGACCGCGTCCCTCTCGCCCGCGGTTGCGGGCGGACCCCAACAGTTCGTGGTGAATTTGACCATAACTGGCGACGACGCCGTTCGTCGGGCAGGCGGAAAAGATAACGTCCCAGCATTCTCCTCCACCCTCGCACGGTGGCTGATCAATCAGCGTTGGGACTTCGTATATTCACAAGGACCGTCGCCGTTGAATATGGTCGGACCCGGAGTGGCGCCGATTAATCTGGTCTCACCCCCTCCGCCTCAGTTTGGGTTGCCAGTTGGGAAGGGCCGTGTCTTATACATACCCAAGCTTAACACTAACCCAATTTTTTGGACTCGAAGCTGCTCAGCAGCCCGCCCCAGGTGAATGCCTCACAAAGTCCATTGCTCGTGTTGCCGTACTAAACCAGAATATGTGCACTTGGCAGCCGCTGCCATTGCAGCTGCTCCGCAGCCGGCTCTCGGTGAGTGCCTCAGAACGTCCATTGCTTGTGTTGCTTGTGTTGCTTGTGTTGCGTCCCTATGCTATGAGCATGGCGTACTAAACTGAAGGTGAACAAGAAGAAGGGGAAGCTCCCGCGGAGCCAGCAGAATAGGATGTGCTCCGTCGGAGCGGATGTAAGCTGTCGCTATGCATCGGAAATAGCAGATCCAGCAAGGAAATATAGGAAAGAAAGGAAATAGCAAGGAAATATCGAATAGAAAATGGTGTTTTTTTAGTTTTTTTTTGCAATAAATTGATTGCTGTGCCATTTGTCCTGATCCAATTGATACCACTGCAATGTTGCAACCCGACGTACCTACAAATTGACCCTGTTTTCCGCTACGTTTCAACATAGCATATACTGGTTGAACATGCTTTAAAAATGCAGCAAAACAGGCGGGGTATTTTTCTATGCATCTAATGATAATTTCGTATAGTGCGGAGCCGATGGGCATTGGCACTAGCGCACCAGGGATTGAACCGGCGACAACCGGTTCGGAAAAGCTAATCTAACCAATCTACGCTACGCTCGGCTGGAACACTCCTCCTGCTGAACACTTCTGGTCTACAGTGCCCATCCAACATTGATCTCACAATCATTAGCATATTGCAGGTGCTCAGCGTATCTCGATTCTAGTAGCGCATCGTCCAGGCTTGCTGCAAACAGTTAGGGTTGGTACAACCCAGCAATCCGTGGACTTTTTCAATCTTGCCTTCACGTTGCTGCCAAGGTCTTGAATGAGGTCATGTTTTGAAGCCTTTCTCAACGTCAGAGGATGACAGTGAGGGCAGACAGATGAGGTTTTATACTCGTCGAGCAGGAAACAATCAATGTGGTAGTGCTTGAAAACCGTGCGCCAACCTTTTGTTTTTGATGACATCTGAAATCTCGCAGCATCACTCCAATCACCCATCACAATGTTAAAGTTTTCACTGTACTTGTTGTGCATGTTGGATATGAGGTTTGACTTGCTCTTCTGACGGTTTATAAATGCATGCCACTTCCACTGCGTGTGGGCAGGATGTGAGTAGAACTCCTTTTGACAATCCGAATTTGCATGGCAAATGAGAAGGTAGTGAGTAAAGTCCATGAGGTTCATCATCTTCTGAGATGGTATTCGTGACTCTATGTGATCAATTCCCGCTTTCTTCGTCATCTGCTGCCATTGCCTTTGCTGTCAACGGCTTCCAGTCTCCATGGCTCGTTGGTTGGTGGTGTAGCAAAATGTCGTACCACTGCTGTCTTGGCAGTAGAGAATGTCGCACTTGTTTGGGTCAACAACAATGATGTTCTCTGCTACTCGACAAGCAGACAAGTTTTTCTCCATGTATTGTGCTTTAACTTTGTCCTCTAAACTCTTTGCTGACTTTCTTGCTCCACGCTTTCCATACTTGTCGGCATCAGGGTGTTTCAAGTAAACTGACACCGAGGTACCATCTGTCATGATCGAGCCTTCAAAACACATTCCATGACGAGATCTAAAGGCTTTGATACTTAGATTACAGACGCGCAAGTGACCAGGAATCACAGGACAAAGCAAACCACCAGTGCATTCATGTAAAAGTATCAAAGATAATTTGTCATGTAAAAGTATCAAAGATAATTTGGCCAATATCTACCACAGGACAGTTTTTCAAACAACACGATGGCGCCATCACAAAATCTTTGTACATATCTACAACGGCTAACCTTGGCTTCGACGACGCTTTTCCTTCGTCTTCGTCTCCGGAGTGAGCGCATCGGGAAAGACTTGGCGTAGGTCTCGAAGAAGTCCATGTTTATCAGGAGTAATGGGGTAGTTGGGCGCATCTTGAAAGGTATGGCGGGCCCTTTGACTGCAAAGACGCTCTCCACTCGCTTTCAAAATCTCTTTCAAGCGGCGAAAACCAGCAATGCAGCGAGGGAGATTTCCAACATTTTCCAATGAATTAACAATCGGGATCTTGCCTAGTTCGACGCAGAAACACAAGCCTTCATAAATCTGGACATTATATATGTGGAAGACTGCGCCGTCTTGGTGTTTGTGTGTCAGTAAAAGAATCTCCAGAGGCAAGATCATGTAGAAATACCTGGTGCAATTGCGGTAATCAGCTGCAGAGGAGTTTGCCCCCAGTCGTATTCTAACATATCTTTCTTCACTAATTTCATTGCACGTTCCAGCCCATCAGCTAACTGCAAGTTTCGCTGGGTACTGGTTGCATGGGGTGACTTCAGTTCCGCAACAAGGACAATGCGATCCATAGTTTTGATAGTGATATCTGGATGCTTTCTGTCATTCATTACAGTGTCGCTGACAGAAGCATCAAAGATAAGTGTTACTTAGCATGAAAATTGGGGTGGATGAACTTACATATATAGCTTCCATCTCGGAGATAATAGACGGCTGAAGTGTGGAGTGACATATTTGCCAGTATATGACGGTTCGTGCTCAAAGGCTGGAGCGTCGGCGCCGACATAAGGATATCTAGCAAAACCATTCAGTATAAAGCTTCCGCATGTATGCTACACACTTCACTGACATGGCTTCGAGTGGTATTGCTTCATCCCTAGCTAGTTCGGAGAATGTCATATCGTCAGGGGAATCTTCTGTCTCTTCCTCGACAAGCTTCCTAATTTCGAACTTGTGTGTGGCCGCTGCTATAGCCGGTGGCGCCACCGCAGCTACGGCATCCCAAAGAGTCTCATGGGCAATACTATGGTAGAGTTTGGCCCAGTTTCTAGTATCCAAATATTTCTCATATGGCTCCGGAAGATGCCGGGTGACTAAAATACCACCTTTCAATGTACTATACACAGTATAAGCATCTACATGGGGTACTGTCATTAGAACGGACTGATTAAATTTTTGATCGCCTTCCGGTTTCTGCATGTCCAATAAAACATCACTCAAAACTTGGCGTATCAACTGCGAACAATTGATATTTGCAACAATCACCTACAGAATTATAATTTTAACTGCTGTATCATTTCGAAGAAAAGGGGAATAACTTGGGAACTTACATCATGCTCCAATTTTAGATTCGCTCCTTTCAATACCTCTTGCAGGCCCGCAATCTCCTCTGGCGGAACCGATCCCTCTTGCAGCACCGTGATCTCTTCGAGCGGAACAAATTCTTCTTCCAGCCCGGTCGGCTCCGGACCAGCAGTATCTTCTTCGAGCAAGAGTCTTGCTTTTTTGCGTTTATGGGAATCCAGGGAACACTGGTTATCAGGCTTGTCGACGATTTTCACGAGCGTTTGATGTGCCTCTGAAGCTGCAAAAGGGCAAGATTCCTGTGTGCATTGATTAGCTGATCCACTCTATTCTGTTCTCGATGCTGCTTTTCTTGGATTTAGCAGCGGATCTTCTGGCGATAAGAAAAGAATTTGTCTCATGTTCCGGGCTGAAAAAATATGTGTAAGTCGCCTACGTGACAATTCTTGCTCGCACACACACAGTATGATTCTTCGAAACCTTCCTTCAATCACAATGTACCGAGATAGCCTAGCTGGGACAGCTCTCGCTTCATCGGCGGAGGTTGAATCCCTCGGAGAGGGGATTTCACTCCCAACCATATCTGATGGATCTTCTGCATCATGGTCCCATTGTGACATTGGGAAGGTTTAAGACCGGGATAGCTTAGCTGGGATAGCTCTTGCTTCACTGGCAGACTCGTGCACATCTGCAACAGGAGTACCGAGCCAGGGGTGACCCCCAATCGTCGTGATGTGCAAACTGCAAAACTGCCGACACGCAGGCTCTATGTGCAGACTACAAACAAACTAAAAACGAAAAGGAAACTCACTCCTTTCAAATTGGCAAGTTGCAAGTAATGCTTCTGTTGTCTTGCTAATCGGGTTTCCGGAAAGCCAGCCAAGAGCTCCTCTATGCGAGCCACCCAGTCTTCCCAGCCGGCATCCGGGTTTTTCTCAACAAAATCTTCGATTACAGGCTGCGGCGGGAGATAGTTCCTCATCGTGAGAAAATGGACTTGCGGTGAAGAGAACGGGGAAGAGTCGCGTTCCTGCGCGTCCAGCCTTACGTGCTATTTGTGCCACCCGTGCCACCAGCGCTGTCATGTGACACGCAGAAGGCCCCATAATCAGTAACTGTGCGTGTGCGAGTGTATAGACTATAGACTATGACGACACACTGCATCTCACATTGCAACCATACAATTAACGTGACTTAAATGATGTGGGCAGTCACTGCTTGCAATTGATTGGATTATTGCATTGTAACTTAGGCATTAGACACCAGTGTCTGTTATACTTGTAAAGGGGAGCACTCCTTGCTTCTGATTGGCGCAATTTTGCGCACTTCTGAAGAACGCGTCCACGCGTATATAAGGAACAGAATACCTCGTCGCTCACCCTTCGCGTTTGGCCGTCTCGCGATGAAAAAGAAAATTGACCAAAAGAAAGCGGAAGAGTTAGTGCAAGCATATTTGAAAAGTGGACCCAAGTGCCCTTCCTACCGCGGGTTTCTGGACCACTCTTTGTTCGCCTTTCGTGGTCTGGAGCGCTGGGATCAAAGGTATGCGAACGGCCATCTTTGGAAGGCCTTCAAGGACAGTGTAGGCCCAGCCGCGGTTTACAACAAAAAGGTAATTACCTCTATCCTTTCACGGCATGGGACACTTGGCCATTACTACTGGACGAAACACTACGCTGCACAAACCCGGGTTGTCCTCCATGAACTGAGGTGGAAACCGTGGTAGCTAGACTTTCTGACACGCTAATGGTTGTCCCTCTCTCGCCGTGTTTCTCTGTGACCCCGTCAAGCGCCAGCTATGTTGACCAAAGCAGCCTAATCTTCATCGTATTCGCTGCGGGGAATGTGAACGTTGTATGGTGCAAAAGGAAACTTATGCACCGCCAAGTTGGCAACTTGATGGAGATACAAATCCTTTGTGAGGCGCTGTGTCCCTAGGATTTTGCTATTACTCGGCCAATACCTCGTTCGCCTCCCATATGGAGGACCGGCAACTAATAAAGGCTGCATATTGGGAAGCTGCAATCTACTGACCATCATTTGTCCTTTTATGTCATCACATGTACGTGTTTTATAAAGGACGTTGGAACGTTTTGGCGGGAGGTAAGTCGATTCCAAAGGGTGCATTAATGGCTTGATATCCTCCAACATACTTCTGATCTTTTCATAGATGTTTCCCAGGTCACTCTTTGTTCGAGGACCTTTCACGCTAGACCACAGCGTGAACGCGCCAGTCAGTGTAGGACATAGTCAGGGGCACATTACTGGTGTAGATCAAAGCCGCCAGAACGTGTATTGTACCAAACTCAACCAGAAAAAGCGCACCCTATCACCGAGTCCTGAGGTGCTGCAGAAACGCATCCGGGCCTATTCTCCCGCGTCAGATTATGACGACACGCTGTCCGAGGATGGATTTTCCGAGCCGGACTCCCTCTTCGACGTCATCGCGCCATCTGGGCTCCCCGCCGAAGAGAGAGTTTTCGATGGTGATCAGCCTCTTCCATTCGCTCTTTTGTCACCGACAAATCTTTCTGCACAGCTCGAGAATATCTTGGAGTCTCAATTGGGATTGTCGGGAACAAAGGAGCAAAAACGTGATCCCTTTTTGCATCGAATCGTTGACCTTACTGGATCAATTATAGGTCAACCCCAATCTGTATCCAGCCACCTTTCAAATGACATGAAAAAATCTGTGAAGGATATCATTGGTGCAGTCCTAACCCGTGCGGAATGGCAACAGGTCGACAGTGACGTGAACAGTTTATTCAATGTGATGAAGCATGTAAGTGCAAGTGCACTGTACTGTGAACTCTACTGCTAGCATGCTAACTTCTTATTTAGATACCTGCCGATGAGTTGGTTCGCCTAGGTCGAGAATCTAAAGTCGAAGGTTTCCGCAAAACACTTACAGACATGTTGGAAATGGACGAGGGGCTGACGGCACCCACCAAGAATGGAGGCTTCATTCGCAACTTGTTAACTTCAGTGACGGCATCCAAAACGGCATCCAAGAAGGTTGCGACCTCTGTTGCCATTGACAACAAGGATGTCCAATATGTGTTGAATCTCTTGTATGAGGTTTCAGAATTGTCTGTCACTGCAAGAAGCGAGCGTGACCTTGACATTGACGTCCATCAACACTTGCTGTTGTGCCTCCGAGGTGTTGTGGACAAGCACTATGGAGAACTCGAGTCGCGTGCCTCCCGGGACAGGCGTATCAGGACTGGTGGAAAGACAAGGGGTGCATCTCTAGACTGGCTGTTTACCAGCCATGCCGCTGACTCGAGCACAACATGGGGTGTGGAATTTGGGGCCGCTGCCAACATTGGGTCAAGCACAGTTGGTCGAAAACCAGTAACAGACAGATGCGGCTTATACATAATTTTACGTGACATTCATATTGCAATGTCGCGACGCATCCTCGATATCCGCCGTTTTGACGACACAAATGCTGTGAGGAAAGCTGTGGCTCAGCTCCCTGTTCCAGGCATCATTCTTCACAATTTCCGTTATGTCTTGGTGGCGGTTGTGTACTTGGAGGGGGGATGGTATGTCACGGAGCAACTTGGAGTTTTTGAACTCCCAGTCTTTGCTATGAAGAATAACTTTGGTGCACAGCTGGTAGCTGCTGCTCGGCAGATGCTACACTTCCGGAACATCTTGCGATCATTAAGAGACGCTTACTTTCAACTAATTGACACGGAGGTTAAAATAGCTGCAGATCCATTTGATGGTAGCAAAGCTTGGATCACACCGGCTTAAGAATAAATACATATATGCCTTTGTTGCGAGTCAGTAATTGTTATCTATTCTTCTAACACTGCAGTAATGTTTTGGCCAGCCTTTGTTGTTGTCCTATGAAGTATCAGCTACGGAACTATCACCTATGATGGATTTTTTCCTTGAGTTGCTGTGGTGGACGATACTTTTGATCCCATTTGTACTGTTCAACTTGCTGATCCAGGCCAATTTGCTCACTTTCAAAGCTGCCATCCGCTTCTGGAGTGCAAAGCCAAGCTCCCCGTTTCTGCCTTACTGTATTTGGAATGGATCCAGAGTGCTATGCGTCAACCCGCTGATATTCCGAGATACCCAGATATGAGAATAA